>NW_027479137.1:5000-214734 GCF_051014685.1 Ptiloglossa arizonensis
AAACTGCCATATCTCGCGAACGGTTTGATCAATCCGCAAAATTTCTGTTGCATCTGAAAGTAGAAACTCGCCCGATTACAACGGTATGCCCACTTTTCCCCTAGGCGGTTCTAGTTATTCGTTTCGAGCATCAGAAATGTGAAAATTTTGAGGTTTTCAAGCGTTTCTTAAATCCAAACGGCCATATCTCGCGAACGGATTGACCAATCCGCAAAATTTCTGTTGCATCTGAAAGTAGAAACTCGCCCGATTACAACGGTATGCGCACTTTTCCCCTAGGCCGTTCTAGTTATTCGTGTCGAGCATCAGAACTGCGAAAATTTTGAGTTTCTCAAGCGTTTCTTACCTCCAAACTGCCATATCTCGCGAACGGATTGACCAATCCACAAAATTTCTGTTGTATCTGAAAGTAGAAACTCGCCCGATTACAACGGTATGCGCACTTTTCCCCTAGGCCGTTCTAGTTATTCGTGTCGAGCATCACAACTGCGAAGATTTTGAGTTTCTCAAGCGTTTCTTATCTCCAAACTGCCATATCTCGCGAACGGATTGATCAATCCGCAAAATTTCTGTTGCATCTGAAAGTAGAAACTCGCCCGATTACAACGGTATGCGAACTTTTCCACTAGCCGGTTCTAGTTATTCGTTTCGAGCATCAGAACTGCGAAAATTTTGAGTTTCTCAAGCGTTTCTTACCTCCAAACTGCCATATCTCACGAACGGATTGACCAATCCGCAAAATTTCTGTTGCATCTTAAAGTAGAAACTCGCCGATTACAGCGGTATGCGCACTTTTCCCCTATGCCGTTCTAGTTATTCGTGTCGAGCATCAGAACTGCGAAAATTTTGAGTTTCTCAAGCGTTTCTTACCTCCAAACTGCCATATCTCGCGAACGGATTGATCAATCCGCAAAATTTCTGTTGCATCTGAAAGTAGAAACTCGCCCGATTACAACGGTATGCGCACTTTTCCCCTAGGCGGCTCTAGTTATTCGTTTCGAGCATCAGAACTGCGAAAATTTGAGTTTCTCAAGCGTTTCTTACCTCCAAACTGCCACATCTCGCGAACGGATCGACCAATCCGCAAAATTTCTGTTGCATCTCAAAGTAGAAACTCGCCCGATTACAACGGTATGCGCACTTTGCCCCTAGGCCGTTCTAGTCAATCGTTTCGTGCACCAGAACTGCGAAAATTTTGAGTTTCTCAAGCGTTTCTTATCTCCAAACTGCCATATCTCGCGAACGGTTTGATCAATCCGGAAAATTTCTGTTGCATCTGAAAGTAGAAACTCGCCCGATTACAACGGTATGCCCACTTTTCCCCTAGGCGGTTCTAGTTATTCGTTTCGAGCATCAGAAATGTGAAAATTTTGAGGTTTTCAAGCGTTTCTTAAATCCAAACGGCCATATCTCGCGAACGGATTGACCAATCCGCAAAATTTCTGTTGCATCTGAAAGTAGAAACTCGCCCGATTACAACGGTATGCGCACTTTTCCCCTAGGCCGTTCTAGTTATTCGTGTCGAGCATCAGAACTGCGAAAATTTTGAGTTTCTCAAGCGTTTCTTACCTCCAAACTGCCATATCTCGCGAACGGATTGACCAATCCACAAAATTTCTGTTGTATCTGAAAGTAGAAACTCGCCCGATTACAACGGTATGCGCACTTTTCCCCTAGGCCGTTCTAGTTATTCGTGTCGAGCATCACAACTGCGAAGATTTTGAGTTTCTCAAGCGTTTCTTATCTCCAAACTGCCATATCTCGCGAACGGATTGATCAATCCGCAAAATTTCTGTTGCATCTGAAAGTAGAAACTCGCCCGATTACAACGGTATGCGAACTTTTCCACTAGCCGGTTCTAGTTATACGTTCGAGCATCAGAACTGCGAAAATTTTGAGTTTCTCAAGCGTTTCTTACCTCCAAACTGCCATATCTCACGAACGGATTGACCAATCCGCAAAATTTCTGTTGCATCTTAAAGTAGAAACTCGCCCGATTACAGCGGTATGCGCACTTTTCCCCTAGGCGGTTCTAGTTATTCGTTTCGAGCATCAGAAATGTGAAAATTTTGAGGTTTTCAAGCGTTTCTTAAATCCACACTGCCATATCTCGCGAACGGATTGACCAATTCGCAAATTTCTGTTGCATCTGAAAGTAGAAACTCGCCCGATTACAACGGTGTGCGCACTTTTCCCCTAGGCCGTTCTAGTTATTCGTGTCGAGCATCACAACTGCGAAAATTTTGAGTTTCTCAAGCGTTTCTTATCTCCAAACTGCCATATCTCGCGAACGGATTGATCAATCCGCAAAATTTCTGTTGCATCTGAAAGTAGAAACTCGCCCGATTACAACGGTATGCGCACTTTTCCCCTAGGCGGTTCTAGTTATTCGTTTCGAGCATCAGAACTGCGAAAATTTTGAGTTTCTCAAGCGTTTCTTACCTCCAAACTGCCATATCTCGCGAACGGATTGACCAATCCGCAAAATTTCTGTTGCATCTGAAAGTAGAAACTCTCCCGATTACAACGGTATGCGCACTTTTCCCCTAGGCCGTTCTAGTTATTCGTGTCGAGCATCAGAACTGCGAAAATTTTGAGTTTCTCAAGCGTTTCTTATCTCCAAACTGCCATATCTCGCGAACGGATTGATCAATCCGCAAAATTTCTGTTGCATCTGAAAGTAGAATCTCGCCCGATTACAACGGTATGCGCACTTTTCCCCTAGGCGGTTCTAGTTATTCGTTTCGAGCATCAGAACTGCGAAAATTTTGAATTTCTCAAGCGTTTCTTACCTCCAAACTGCCATATCTCACGAACGGATTGACCAATCCGCAAAATTTCTGTTGCATCTTAAAGTAGAAACTCGCCCGATTACAACGGTATGCGCACTTTTCCCCTTGGCCGTTCTAGTTATTCGTGTCGAGCATCAGAACTGCGAAAATTTTGAGTTTCTCAAGCGTTTCTTACATCCAAACTGCCATATCTCGCGAACGGATTGACCAATCCGCAAAATTTCTGTTGTATCTGAAAGTAGAAACTCGCCCGATTACAACGGTATGCGCACTTTTCCCCTAGGCCGTTCTAGTTATTCGTGTCGAGCCTCACAACTGCGAAAATTTTGAGTTTCTCAAGCGTTTCTTATCTCCAAACTGCCATATCTCGCGAACGGATTGATCAATCCGCAAAATTTCTGTTGCATCTGAAAGTAGAAACTCGCCCGATTACAACGGTATGCGCACTTTTCCCCTAGGCGGTTCTAGTTATTCGTTTCGAGCATCAGAAATGTGAAAATTTTGAGGTTTTCAAGCGTTTCTTAAATCCAAACTGCCATATCTCGCGAACGGATTGACCAATTCGCAAAATTTCTGTTGCATCTGAAAGTAGAAACTCGCCCGATTACAACGGTATGCGCACTTTTCCCCTAGGCCGTTCTAGTTATTCGTTTCGAGCATCAGAACTGCGAAAATTTTGAGTTTCTCAAGCGTTTCTTATCACCAAACTGCCACATCTCGCGAACGGATTCATCAATCCGCAAAATTTCTGTGCCATCTGAAAGTAGAAACTCGCCCGATTACAACGGTAGGTGTAGTTTTCCCCTAGGCCGTTCCAGTTAGTCGTTTCGAGCATCAGAACTGCGAAAATTTTGAGTTTCTCAAGCGTTTCTTACCTCCAAACTGCCATATCCCGCGAACGGATTGACCAATCCGCATAATTTCTGTTGCATCTGAAAGTAGAATCTCGCCCGATTACAACGGTATGCGTACTTCTCCCCTAGGCCGTTCTAGTTATTCGTTTCGAGCATCAGAACTGCTAAAATTTTGAGTTTCTCAAGCGTTTCTTACATCCAAACTGCCACATCTCGCGAACGGATCGACCAATCCGCAAAATTTCTGTTGCATCTCAAAGTAGAAACTCGCCCGATTACAACGGTATGCGCACTTTGCCCCTAGGCCGTTCTAGTCAATCGTTTCGTGCACCAGAACTGCGAAAATTTTGAGTTTCTCAAGCGTTTCTTATCTCCAAACTGCCATATCTCGCGAACGGTTTGATCAATCCGCAAAATTTCTGTTGCATCTGAAAGTAGAAACTCGCCCGATTACAACGGTATGCCCACTTTTCCCCTAGGCGGTTCTAGTTATTCGTTTCGAGCATCAGAAATGTGAAAATTTTGAGGTTTTCAAGCGTTTCTTAAATCCAAACGGCCATATCTCGCGAACGGATTGACCAATCCGCAAAATTTCTGTTGCATCTGAAAGTAGAAACTCGCCCGATTACAACGGTATGCGCACTTTTCCCCTAGGCCGTTCTAGTTATTCGTGTCGAGCATCAGAACTGCGAAAATTTTGAGTTTCTCAAGCGTTTCTTACCTCCAAACTGCCATATCTCGCGAACGGATTGACCAATCCACAAAATTTCTGTTGTATCTGAAAGTAGAAACTCGCCCGATTACAACGGTATGCGCACTTTTCCCCTAGGCCGTTCTAGTTATTCGTGTCGAGCATCACAACTGCGAAGATTTTGAGTTTCTCAAGCGTTTCTTATCTCCAAACTGCCATATCTCGCGAACGGATTGATCAATCCGCAAAATTTCTGTTGCATCTGAAAGTAGAAACTCGCCCGATTACAACGGTATGCGAACTTTTCCACTAGCCGGTTCTAGTTATTCGTTTCGAGCATCAGAACTGCGAAAATTTTGAGTTTCTCAAGCGTTTCTTACCTCCAAACTGCCATATCTCACGAACGGATTGACCAATCCGCAAAATTTCTGTTGCATCTTAAAGTAGAAACTCGCCCGATTACAGCGGTATGCGCACTTTTCCCCTATGCCGTTCTAGTTATTCGTGTCGAGCATCAGAACTGCGAAAATTTTGAGTTTCTCAAGCGTTTCTTACCTCCAAACTGCCATATCTCGCGAACGGATTGATCAATCCGCAAAATTTCTGTTGCATCTGAAAGTAGAAACTCGCCCGATTACAACGGTATGCGCACTTTTCCCCTAGGCGGCTCTAGTTATTCGTTTCGAGCATCAGAACTGCGAAAATTTTGAGTTTCTCAAGCGTTTCTTACCTCCAAACTGCCACATCTCGCGAACGGATCGACCAATCCGCAAAATTTCTGTTGCATCTCAAAGTAGAAACTCGCCCGATTACAACGGTATGCGCACTTTGCCCCTAGGCCGTTCTAGTCAATCGTTTCGTGCACCAGAACTGCGAAAATTTTGAGTTTCTCAAGCGTTTCTTATCTCCAAACTGCCATATCTCGCGAACGGTTTGATCAATCCGGAAAATTTCTGTTGCATCTGAAAGTAGAAACTCGCCCGATTACAACGGTATGCCCACTTTTCCCCTAGGCGGTTCTAGTTATTCGTTTCGAGCATCAGAAATGTGAAAATTTTGAGGTTTTCAAGCGTTTCTTAAATCCAAACGGCCATATCTCGCGAACGGATTGACCAATCCGCAAAATTTCTGTTGCATCTGAAAGTAGAAACTCGCCCGATTACAACGGTATGCGCACTTTTCCCCTAGGCCGTTCTAGTTATTCGTGTCGAGCATCAGAACTGCGAAAATTTTGAGTTTCTCAAGCGTTTCTTACCTCCAAACTGCCATATCTCGCGAACGGATTGACCAATCCACAAAATTTCTGTTGTATCTGAAAGTAGAAACTCGCCCGATTACAACGGTATGCGCACTTTTCCCCTAGGCCGTTCTAGTTATTCGTGTCGAGCATCACAACTGCGAAGATTTTGAGTTTCTCAAGCGTTTCTTATCTCCAAACTGCCATATCTCGCGAACGGATTGATCAATCCGCAAAATTTCTGTTGCATCTGAAAGTAGAAACTCGCCCGATTACAACGGTATGCGAACTTTTCCACTAGCCGGTTCTAGTTATACGTTTCGAGCATCAGAACTGCGAAAATTTTGAGTTTCTCAAGCGTTTCTTACCTCCAAACTGCCATATCTCACGAACGGATTGACCAATCCGCAAAATTTCTGTTGCATCTTAAAGTAGAAACTCGCCCGATTACAGCGGTATGCGCACTTTTCCCCTATGCCGTTCTAGTTATTCGTGTCGAGCATCAGAACTGCGAAAATTTTGAGTTTCTCAAGCGTTTCTTACCTCCAAACTGCCATATCTCGCGAACGGATTGATCAATCCGCAAAATTTCTGTTGCATCTGAAAGTAGAAACTCGCCCGATTACAACGGTATGCGCACTTTTCCCCTAGGCGGCTCTAGTTATTCGTTTCGAGCATCAGAACTGCGAAAATTTTGAGTTTCTCAAGCGTTTCTTACCTCCAAACTGCCATATCTCGCGAACGGATTGACCAATCCGCAAAATTTCTGTTGCATCTGAAAGTAGAAACTCGCCCGATTACAACGGTATGCGCACTTTTCCCCTAGGCCGTTCTAGTTATTCGTGTCGAGCATCAGAACTGCGAAAATTTTGAGTTTCTCAAGCGTTTCTTATCTCCAAACTGCCATATCTCGCGAACGGATTGATCAATCCGCAAAATTTCTGTTGCATCTGAAAGTAGAAACTCGCCCGATTACAACGGTATGCGCACTTTTCCCCTAGGCGTTTCTAGTTATACGTTTCGAGCATCAGAACTGCGAAAATTTTGAGTTTCTCAAGCGTTTCTTATCTCCAAACTGCCATATCTCGCGAACGGATTGACCAATCCGCAAAATTTCTGTTGCATCTTAAAGTAGAAACTCGCCCGATTACAACGGTATGCGCACTTTTCCCCTTGGCCGTTCTAGTTATTCGTGTCGAGCATCAGAACTGCGAAAATTTTGAGTTTCTCAAGCGTTTCTTACATCCAAACTGCCATATCTCGCGAACGGATTGACCAATCCGCAAAATTTCTGTTGTATCTGAAAGTAGAAACTCGCCCGATTACAACGGTATGCGCACTTTTCCCCTAGGCCGTTCTAGTTATTCGTGTCGAGCATCACAACTGCGAAAATTTTGAGTTTCTCAAGCGTTTCTTATCTCCAAACTGCCATATCTCGCGAACGGATTGATCAATCCGCAAAATTTCTGTTGCATCTGAAAGTAGAAACTCGCCCGATTACAACGGTGTGCGTACTTTTCCCCTAGGCGGTTCTAGTTATTCGTTTCGAGCATCAGAAATGTGAAAATTTTGAGTTTCTCAAGCGTTTCTTATCACCAAACTGCCACATCTCGCGAACGGATTCATCAATCCGCAAAATTTCTGTGCCATCTGAAAGTAGAAACTCGCCCGATTACAACGGTAGGTGTAGTTTTCCCCTAGGCCGTTCCAGTTAGTCGTTTCGAGCATCAGAACTGCGAAAATTTTGAGTTTCTCAAGCGTTTCTTACCTCCAAACTGCCATATCCCGCGAACGGATTGACCAATCCGCATAATTTCTGTTGCATCTGAAAGTAGAATCTCGCCCGATTACAACGGTATGCGCACTTTGCCCCTAGGCCGTTCTAGTCAATCGTTTCGTGCACCAGAACTGCGAAAATTTTGAGTTTCTCAAGCGTTTCTTATCTCCAAACTGCCATATCTCGCGAACGGTTTGATCAATCCGCAAAATTTCTGTTGCATCTGAAAGTAGAAACTCGCCCGATTACAACGGTATGCCCACTTTTCCCCTAGGCGGTTCTAGTTATTCGTTTCGAGCATCAGAAATGTGAAAATTTTGAGGTTTTCAAGCGTTTCTTAAATCCAAACGGCCATATCTCGCGAACGGATTGACCAATCCGCAAAATTTCTGTTGCATCTAAAAGTAGAAACTCGCCCGATTACAACGGTATGCGCACTTTTCCCCTAGGCCGTTCTAGTTATTCGTGTCGAGCATCAGAACTGCGAAAATTTTGAGTTTCTCAAGCGTTTCTTACCTCCAAACTGCCATATCTCGCGAACGGATTGACCAATCCCCAAAATTTCTGTTGTATCTGAAAGTAGAAACTCGCCCGATTACAACGGTATGCGCACTTTTCCCCTAGGCCGTTCTAGTTATTCGTGTCGAGCATCACAACTGCGAAGATTTTGAGTTTCTCAAGCGTTTCTTATCTCCAAACTGCCATATCTCGCGAACGGATTGATCAATCCGCAAAATTTCTGTTGCAGCTGAAAGTAGAAACTCGCCCGATTACAACGGTATGCGAACTTTTCCACTAGGCGGTTCTAGTTATTCGTTTCGAGCTTCAGAACTGCGAAAATTTTGAGTTTCTCAAGCGTTTCTTACCTCCAAACTGCCATATCTCACGAACGGATTGACCAATCCGCAAAATTTCTGTTGCATCTTAAAGTAGGAACTCGCCCGATTACAACGGTATGCGCACTTTTCCCCTAGGCCGTTCTAGTTATTCGTGTCGAGCATCAGAACTGCGAAAATTTTGAGTTTCTCAAGCGTTTCTTACCTCCAAACTGCCATATCTCGCGAACGGATTGACCAATTCGCAAAATTTCTGTTGCATCTGAAAGTAGAAACTCGCCCGATTACAACGGTATGCGCACTTTTCCCCTAGGCCGTTCTAGTTATTCGTGTCGAGCATCAGAACTGCGAAAATTTTGAGTTTCTCAAGCGTTTCTTACCTCCAAACTGCCATATCTCGCGAACGGATTGACCAATCCGCAAAATTTCTGTTGCATCTGAAAGTAGAAACTCGCCCGATTTCAACCGTATGCGCACTTTTCCCCTAGGCCGTTCTAGTTATTCGTGTCGAGCATCAGAACTGCGAAAATTTTGAGTTTCTCAAGCGTTTCTTATCTCCAAACTGCCATATCTCGCGAACGGATTGATCAATCCGCAAAATTTCTGTTGCATCTGAAAGTAGAAACTCGCCCAATTACAACGGTATGCGCACTTTTCCCCTAGGCCGTTCTAGTTATTCGTGTCGAGCATCAGAACTGCGAAAATTTTGAGTTTCTCAAGCGTTTCTTACCTCCAAACTGCCATATCTCGCGAACGGATTGACCAATCCGCAAAATTTCTGTTGTATCTGAAAGTAGAAACTCGCCCGATTACAACGGTAGGTGTAGTTTTCCCCTAGGCCGTTCTAGTTATTCGTGTCGAGCATCAGAACTGCGAAAATTTTGAGTTTCTCAAGCGTTTCTTATCTCCAATCTGCCATATCTCGCGAACGGATTGATCAATCCGCAAAATTTCTGTTGCATCTGAAAGTAGAAACTCGCCCGATTACAACGGTATGCGCACTTTTCCCCTAGGCGGTTGTAGTTATTCGTTTCGGGCATCAGAACTGCGAAAATTTTGAGTTTCTCAAGCGTTTCTTACCTCCAAACTGCCATATCTCGCGAACGGATTGACCAATCCGCAAAATTTCTGTTGCATCTGAAAGTAGAAACTCGCCCGATTACAACGGTATGCGCACTTTTCCCCTAGGCCGTTCTAGTTATTCGTGTCGAGCATCAGAACTGCGAAAATTTTTAGTTTCTCAAGCGTTTCTTATCTCCAAACTGCCATATCTCGCGAACGGATTGATCAATCCGCAAAATTTCTGTTGCATCTGAAAGTAGAAACTCGCCCGATTACAACGGTGTGCGTACTTTTCCCCTAGGCGGTTCTAGTTATTCGTTTCGAGCATCAGAAATGTGAAAATTTTGAGTTTCTCAAGCGTTTCTTATCACCAAACTGCCACATCTCGCGAACGGATTCATCAATCCGCAAAATTTCTGTGTCATCTGAAAGTAGAAACTCGCCCGATTACAACGGTATGCGTACTTCTCCCCTAGGCCGTTCTAGTTATTCGTTTCGAGCATCAGAACTGCTAAAATTTTGAGTTTCTCAAGCGTTTCTTACATCCAAACTGCCACATCTCGCGAACGGATCGACCAATCCGCAAAATTTCTGTTGCATCTCAAAGTAGAAACTCGCCCGATTACAACGGTATGCGCACTTTGCCCCTAGGCCGTTCTAGTCAATCGTTTCGTGCACCAGAACTGCGAAAATTTTGAGTTTCTCAAGCGTTTCTTACCTCCAAACTGCCATATCTCGCGAACGGTTTGATCAATCCGCAAAATTTCTGTTGCATCTGAAAGTAGAAACTCGCCCGATTACAACGGTATGCGCACTTTTCCCCTAGGCCGTTCTAGTTATTCGTGTCGAGCATCAGAACTGCGAAAATTTTGAGTTTCTCAAGCGTTTCTTATCTCCAATCTGCCATATCTCGCGAACGGATTGATCAATCCGCAAAATTTCTGTTGCATCTGAAAGTAGAAACTCGCCCGATTACAACGGTATGCGCACTTTTCCCCTAGGCGGTTGTAGTTATTCGTTTCGGGCATCAGAACTGCGAAAATTTTGAGTTTCTCATGCGTTTCTTACCTCCAAACTGCCATATCTCGCGAACGGATTGACCAATCCGCAAAATTTCTTTTGCATCTGAAAGTAGAAACTCGCCCGATTACAACGGTATGCGCACTTTCGCCCTAGGCCGTTCTAGTTATTCGTGTCGAGCATCAGAACTGCGAAAATTTTTAGTTTCTCAAGCGTTTCTTATCTCCAAACTGCCATATCTCGCGAACGGATTGATCAATCCGCAAAATTTCTGTTGCATCTGAAAGTAGAAACTCGCCCGATTACAACGGTATGCGCACTTTTCCCCTAGGCCGTTCCAGCTATTCGTTTCGAGCATCAGAACTTCGAAAATTTTGAGTTTCTCAAGCGTTTCTTACCTCCAAACTGCCATATCTCGCGAACGGATTGACCAATCCGCAAAATTTCTGTTGTATCTGAAAGTAGAAACTCGCCCGATTACAACGGTAGGTGTAGTTTTCCCCTAGGCCGTTCTAGTTATTCGTGTCGAGCATCAGAACTGCGAAAATTTTGAGTTTCTCAAGCGTTTCTTATCTCCAATCTGCCATATCTCACGAACGGATTGATCAATCCGCAAAATTTCTGTTGCATCTGAAAGTAGAAACTCGCCCGATTACAACGGTATGCGCACTTTTCCCCTCGGCGGTTCTAGTTATTCGTTCCGAGCATCAGAACTGCGAAAATTTTGAGTTTCTCAAGCGTTTCTTACCTCCAAACTGCCATATCTCGCGAACGGATTGACCAATCCGCAAAATTTCTGTTGCATCTGAAAGTAGAAACTCGCCCAATTACAACGGTATGCGCACTTTTCCCCTAGGCCGTTCTAGTTATTCGTGTCGAGCATCAGAACTGCGAAAATTTTGAGTTTCTCAAGCGTTTCTTACCTCCAAACTGCCATATCTCGCGAACGGATTGACCAATCCGCAAAATTTCTGTTGTATCTGAAAGTAGAAACTCGCCCGATTACAACGGTAGGTGTAGTTTTCCCCTAGGCCGTTCTAGTTATTCGTGTCGAGCATCAGAACTGCGAAAATTTTGAGTTTCTCAAGCGTTTCTTATCTCCAATCTGCCATATCTCGCGAACGGATTGATCAATCCGCAAAATTTCTGTTGCATCTGAAAGTAGAAACTCGCCCGATTACAACGGTATGCGCACTTTTCCCCTAGGCCGTTCTAGTTATTCGTGTCGAGCATCAGAACTGCGAAAATTTTTAGTTTCTCAAGCGTTTCTTATCTCCAAACTGCCATATCTCGCGAACGGATTGATCAATCCGCAAAATTTCTGTTGCATCTGAAAGTAGAAACTCGCCCAATTACAACGGTATGCGCACTTTTCCCCTAGGCGGTTCTAGTTATTCGTTTCGAGCATCAGAACTGCGAAAATTTTGAGTTTCTCAAGCGTTTCTTACCTCCAAACTGCCATATCTCGCGAACGTATTGATCAATCCGCAAAATTTCTGTTGCATCTGAAAGTAGAAACTCGCCCGATTACAACGGTATGCGCACTTTTCCCCTAGGCGGCTCTAGTTATTCGTTTCGAGCATCAGAACTGCGAAAATTTTGAGTTTCTCAAGCGTTTCTTACCTCCAAACTGCCATATCTCGCGAACGGATTGACCAATCCGCAAAATTTCTGTTGCATCTGAAAGTAGAAACTCGCCCGATTACAACGGTATGCGCACTTTTCCCCTAGGCCGTTCTAGTTATTCGTGTCGAGCATCAGAACTGCGAAAATTTTGGGTTTCTCAAGCGTTTCTTATCTCCAAACTGCCATATCTCGCGAACGGATTGATCAATCCGCAAAATTTCTGTTGTATCTGAAAGTAGAAACTCGCCCGATTACAACGGTATGCGCACTTTTCCCCTAGGCCGTTCTAGTTATTCGTGTCGAGCATCACAACTGCGAAGATTTTGAGTTTCTCAAGCGTTTCTTATCTCCAAACTGCCATATCTCGCGAACGGATTGATCAATCCACAAAATTTCTGTTGCATCTGAAAGTAGAAACTCGCCCGATTACAACGGTATGCGAACTTTTCCACTAGGCGGTTCTAGTTATTCGTTTCGAGCATCAGAACTGCGAAAATTTTGAGTTTCTCAAGCGTTTCTTACCTCCAAACTGCCATATCTCACGAACGGATTGACCAATCCGCAAAATTTCTGTTGCATCTTAAAGTAGGAACTCGCCCGATTACAACGGTATGCGCACTTTTCCCCTAGGCCGTTCTAGTTATTCGTGTCGAGCATCAGAACTGCGAAAATTTTGAGTTTCTCAAGCGTTTCTTACCTCCAAACTGCCATACCTCGCGAACGGATTGACCAATCCGCAAAATTTCTGTTGCATCTGAAAGTAGAAACTCGCCCGATTACAACGGTATGCGCACTTTTCCCCTAGGCCGTTCTAGTTATTCGTGTCGAGCATCAGAACTGCGAAAATTTTGAGTTTCTCAAGCGTTTCTTACCTCCAAACTGCCATATCTCGCGAACGGATTGACCAATCCGCAAAATTTCTGTTGTATCTGAAAGTAGAAACTCGCCCGATTACAACGGTAGGTGTAGTTTTCCCCTAGGCCGTTCTAGTTATTCGTGTCGAGCATCAGAACTGCGAAAATTTTGAGTTTCTCAAGCGTTTCTTATCTCCAATCTGCCATATCTCGCGAACGGATTGATCAATCCGCAAAATTTCTGTTGCATCTGAAAGTAGAAACTCGCCCGATTACAACGGTATGCGCACTTTTCCCCTAGGCGGTTGTAGTTATTCGTTTCGGGCATCAGAACTGCGAAAATTTTGAGTTTCTCATGCGTTTCTTACCTCCAAACTGCCATATCTCGCGAACGGATTGACCAATCCGCAAAATTTCTGTTGCATCTGAAAGTAGAAACTCGCCCGATTACAACGGTATGCGCACTTTCCCCCTAGGCCGTTCTAGTTATTCGTGTCGAGCATCAGAACTGCGAAAATTTTTAGTTTCTCAAGCGTTTCTTATCTCCAAACTGCCATATCTCGCGAACGGATTGATCAATCCGCAAAATTTCTGTTGCATCTGAAAGTAGAAACTCGCCCGATTACAACGGTATGCGCACTTTTCCCCTAGGCCGTTCCAGCTATTCGTTTCGAGCATCAGAACTGCGAAAATTTTGAGTTTCTCAAGCGTTTCTTACCTCCAAACTGCCATATCTCGCGAACGGATTGACCAATCCGCAAAATTTCTGTTGTATCTGAAAGTAGAAACTCGCCCGATTACAACGGTAGGTGTAGTTTTCCCCTAGGCCGTTCTAGTTATTCGTGTCGAGCATCAGAACTGCGAAAATTTTGAGTTTCTCAAGCGTTTCTTATCTCCAATCTGCCATATCTCACGAACGGATTGATCAATCCGCAAAATTTCTGTTGCATCTGAAAGTAGAAACTCGCCCGATTACAACGGTATGCGCACTTTTCCCCTCGGCGGTTCTAGTTATTCGTTCCGAGCATCAGAACTGCGAAAATTTTGAGTTTCTCAAGCGTTTCTTACCTCCAAACTGCCATATCTCGCGAACGGATTGACCAATCCGCAAAATTTCTGTTGCATCTGAAAGTAGAAACTCGCCCAATTACAACGGTATGCGCACTTTTCCCCTAGGCCGTTCTAGTTATTCGTGTCGAGCATCAGAACTGCGAAAATTTTGAGTTTCTCAAGCGTTTCTTACCTCCAAACTGCCATATCTCGCGAACGGATTGACCAATCCGCAAAATTTCTGTTGTATCTGAAAGTAGAAACTCGCCCGATTACAACGGTAGGTGTAGTTTTCCCCTAGGCCGTTCTAGTTATTCGTGTCGAGCATCAGAACTGCGAAAATTTTGAGTTTCTCAAGCGTTTCTTATCTCCAATCTGCCATATCTCGCGAACGGATTGATCAATCCGCAAAATTTCTGTTGCATCTGAAAGTAGAAACTCGCCCGATTACAACGGTATGCGCACTTTTCCCCTAGGCGGTTGTAGTTATTCGTTTCGGGCATCAGAACTGCGAAAATTTTGAGTTTCTCAAGCGTTTCTTACCTCCAAACTGCCATATCTCGCGAACGGATTGACCAATCCGCAAAATTTCTGTTGCATCTGAAAGTAGAAACTCGCCCGATTACAACGGTATGCGCACTTTTCCCCTAGGCCGTTCTAGTTATTCGTGTCGAGCATCAGAACTGCGAAAATTTTTAGTTTCTCAAGCGTTTCTTATCTCCAAACTGCCATATCTCGCGAACGGATTGACCAATCCGCAAAATTTCTGTTGTATCTGAAAGTAGAAACTCGCCCGATTACAACGGTATGCGCACTTTTCCCCTAGGCCGTTCTAGTTATTCGTGTCGAGCATCACAACTGCGAAAATTTTGAGTTTCTCAAGCGTTTCTTATCTCCAAACTGCCATATCTCGCGAACGGATTGATCAATCCGCAAAATTTCTGTTGCATCTGAAAGTAGAAACTCGCCCGATTACATCGGTATGCGCACTTTTCCCCTAGGCGGTTCTAGTTATTCGTTTCGAGCATCAGAAATGTGAAAATTTTGAGGTTTTCAAGCGTTTCTTAAATCCAAACTGCCATATCTCGCGAACGGATTGACCAATTCGCAAAATTTCTGTTGCATCTGAAAGTAGAAACTCGCCCGATTACAACGGTATGCGCACTTTTCCCCTAGGCCGTTCTAGTTATTCGTGTCGAGCATCAGAACTGCGAAAATTTTGAGTTTCTCAAGCGTTTCTTACCTCCAAACTGCCATATCTCGCGAACGGATTGACCAATTCGCAAAATTTCTGTTGCATCTGAAAGTAGAAACTCGCCCGATTACAACGGTATGCGCACTTTTCCCCTAGGCCGTTCTAGTTATTCGTGTCGAGCATCAGAACTGCGAAAATTTTTAGTTTCTCAAGCGTTTCTTATCTCCAAACTGCCATATCTCGCGAACGGATTGATCAATCCGCAAAATTTCTGTTGCATCTGAAAGTAGAAACTCGCCCAATTACAACGGTATGCGCACTTTTCCCCTAGGCGGTTCTAGTTATTCGTTTCGAGCATCAGAACTGCGAAAATTTTGAGTTTCTCAAGCGTTTCTTACCTCCAAACTGCCATATCTCGCGAACGTATTGATCAATCCGCAAAATTTCTGTTGCATCTGAAAGTAGAAACTCGCCCGATTACAACGGTATGCGCACTTTTCCCCTAGGCGGCTCTAGTTATTCGTTTCGAGCATCAGAACTGCGAAAATTTTGAGTTTCTCAAGCGTTTCTTACCTCCAAACTGCCATATCTCGCGAACGGATTGACCAATCCGCAAAATTTCTGTTGCATCTGAAAGTAGAAACTCGCCCGATTACAACGGTATGCGCACTTTTCCCCTAGGCCGTTCTAGTTATTCGTGTCGAGCATCAGAACTGCGAAAATTTTGAGTTTCTCAAGCGTTTCTTATCTCCAAACTGCCATATCTCGCGAACGGATTGATCAATCCGCAAAATTTCTGTTGCATCTGAAAGTAGAAACTCGCCCGATTACAACGGTATGCGCACTTTTCCCCTAGGCGGTTCTAGTTATACGTTTCGAGCATCAGAACTGCGAAAATTTTGAGTTTCTCAAGCGTTTCTTACCTCCAAACTGCCATATCTCGCGAACGGATTGACCAATCCGCAAAATTTCTGTTGTATCTGAAAGTAGAAACTCGCCCGATTACAACGGTAGGTGTAGTTTTCCCCTAGGCCGTTCTAGTTATTCGTGTCGAGCATCAGAACTGCGAAAATTTTGAGTTTCTCAAGCGTTTCTTATCTCCAATCTGCCATATCTCGCGAACGGATTGATCAATCCGCAAAATTTCTGTTGCATCTGAAAGTAGAAACTCGCCCGATTACAACGGTATGCGCACTTTTCCCCTAGGCGGTTGTAGTTATTCGTTTCGGGCATCAGAACTGCGAAAATTTTGAGTTTCTCATGCGTTTCTTACCTCCAAACTGCCATATCTCGCGAACGGATTGACCAATCCGCAAAATTTCTTTTGCATCTGAAAGTAGAAACTCGCCCGATTACAACGGTATGCGCACTTTCGCCCTAGGCCGTTCTAGTTATTCGTGTCGAGCATCAGAACTGCGAAAATTTTTAGTTTCTCAAGCGTTTCTTATCTCCAAACTGCCATATCTCGCGAACGGATTGATCAATCCGCAAAATTTCTGTTGCATCTGAAAGTAGAAACTCGCCCGATTACAACGGTATGCGCACTTTTCCCCTAGGCCGTTCCAGCTATTCGTTTCGAGCATCAGAACTTCGAAAATTTTGAGTTTCTCAAGCGTTTCTTACCTCCAAACTGCCATATCTCGCGAACGGATTGACCAATCCGCAAAATTTCTGTTGTATCTGAAAGTAGAAACTCGCCCGATTACAACGGTAGGTGTAGTTTTCCCCTAGGCCGTTCTAGTTATTCGTGTCGAGCATCAGAACTGCGAAAATTTTGAGTTTCTCAAGCGTTTCTTATCTCCAATCTGCCATATCTCACGAACGGATTGATCAATCCGCAAAATTTCTGTTGCATCTGAAAGTAGAAACTCGCCCGATTACAACGGTATGCGCACTTTTCCCCTCGGCGGTTCTAGTTATTCGTTCCGAGCATCAGAACTGCGAAAATTTTGAGTTTCTCAAGCGTTTCTTACCTCCAAACTGCCATATCTCGCGAACGGATTGACCAATCCGCAAAATTTCTGTTGCATCTGAAAGTAGAAACTCGCCCAATTACAACGGTATGCGCACTTTTCCCCTAGGCCGTTCTAGTTATTCGTGTCGAGCATCAGAACTGCGAAAATTTTGAGTTTCTCAAGCGTTTCTTACCTCCAAACTGCCATATCTCGCGAACGGATTGACCAATCCGCAAAATTTCTGTTGTATCTGAAAGTAGAAACTCGCCCGATTACAACGGTAGGTGTAGTTTTCCCCTAGGCCGTTCTAGTTATTCGTGTCGAGCATCAGAACTGCGAAAATTTTGAGTTTCTCAAGCGTTTCTTATCTCCAATCTGCCATATCTCGCGAACGGATTGATCAATCCGCAAAATTTCTGTTGCATCTGAAAGTAGAAACTCGCCCGATTACATCGGTATGCGCACTTTTCCCCTAGGCGGTTCTAGTTATTCGTTTCGAGCATCAGAAATGTGAAAATTTTGAGGTTTTCAAGCGTTTCTTAAATCCAAACTGCCATATCTCGCGAACGGATTGACCAATTCGCAAAATTTCTGTTGCATCTGAAAGTAGAAACTCGCCCGATTACAACGGTATGCGCACTTTTCCCCTAGGCCGTTCTAGTTATTCGTGTCGAGCATCAGAACTGCGAAAATTTTGAGTTTCTCAAGCGTTTCTTACCTCCAAACTGCCATATCTCGCGAACGGATTGACCAATTCGCAAAATTTCTGTTGCATCTGAAAGTAGAAACTCGCCCGATTACAACGGTATGCGCACTTTTCCCCTAGGCCGTTCTAGTTATTCGTGTCGAGCATCAGAACTGCGAAAATTTTTAGTTTCTCAAGCGTTTCTTATCTCCAAACTGCCATATCTCGCGAACGGATTGATCAATCCGCAAAATTTCTATTGCATCTGAAAGTAGAAACTCGCCCAATTACAACGGTATGCGCACTTTTCCCCTAGGCGGTTCTAGTTATTCGTTTCGAGCATCAGAACTGCGAAAATTTTGAGTTTCTCAAGCGTTTCTTACCTCCAAACTGCCATATCTCGCGAACGTATTGATCAATCCGCAAAATTTCTGTTGCATCTGAAAGTAGAAACTCGCCCGATTACAACGGTATGCGCACTTTTCCCCTAGGCCGTTCTAGTTATTCGTGTCGAGCATCAGAACTGCGAAAATTTTTAGTTTCTCAAGCGTTTCTTATCTCCAAACTGCCATATCTCGCGAACGGATTGATCAATCCGCAAAATTTCTGTTGCATCTGAAAGTAGAAACTCGCCCGATTACATCGGTATGCGCACTTTTCCCCTAGGCGGTTCTAGTTATTCGTTTCGAGCATCAGAAATGTGAAAATTTTGAGGTTTTCAAGCGTTTCTTAAATCCAAACTGCCATATCTCGCGAACGGATTGACCAATTCGCAAAATTTCTGTTGCATCTGAAAGTAGAAACTCGCCCGATTACAACGGTATGCGCACTTTTCCCCTAGGCCGTTCTAGTTATTCGTGTCGAGCATCAGAACTGCGAAAATTTTGAGTTTCTCAAGCGTTTCTTACCTCCAAACTGCCATATCTCGCGAACGGATTGACCAATTCGCAAAATTTCTGTTGCATCTGAAAGTAGAAACTCGCCCGATTACAACGGTATGCGCACTTTTCCCCTAGGCCGTTCTAGTTATTCGTGTCGAGCATCAGAACTGCGAAAATTTTTAGTTTCTCAAGCGTTTCTTATCTCCAAACTGCCATATCTCGCGAACGGATTGATCAATCCGCAAAATTTCTGTTGCATCTGAAAGTAGAAACTCGCCCAATTACAACGGTATGCGCACTTTTCCCCTAGGCGGTTCTAGTTATTCGTTTCGAGCATCAGAACTGCGAAAATTTTGAGTTTCTCAAGCGTTTCTTACCTCCAAACTGCCATATCTCGCGAACGTATTGATCAATCCGCAAAATTTCTGTTGCATCTGAAAGTAGAAACTCGCCCGATTACAACGGTATGCGCACTTTTCCCCTAGGCGGCTCTAGTTATTCGTTTCGAGCATCAGAACTGCGAAAATTTTGAGTTTCTCAAGCGTTTCTTACCTCCAAACTGCCATATCTCGCGAACGGATTGACCACTCCGCAAAATTTCTGTTGCATCTGAAAGTAGAAACTCGCCCGATTACAACGGTATGCGCACTTTTCCCCTAGGCCGTTCTAGTTATTCGTGTCGAGCATCAGAACTGCGAAAATTTTGAGTTTCTCAAGCGTTTCTTATCTCCAAACTGCCATATCTCGCGAACGGATTGATCAATCCGCAAAATTTCTGTTGCATCTGAAAGTAGAAACTCGCCCGATTACAACGGTATGCGCACTTTTCCCCTAGGCGGTTCTAGTTATACGTTTCGAGCATCAGAACTGCGAAAATTTTGAGTTTCTCAAGCGTTTCTTACCTCCAAACTGCCATATCTCGCGAACGGATTGACCAATCCGCAAAATTTCTGTTGTATCTGAAAGTAGAAACTCGCCCGATTACAACGGTAGGTGTAGTTTTCCCCTAGGCCGTTCTAGTTATTCGTGTCGAGCATCAGAACTGCGAAAATTTTGAGTTTCTCAAGCGTTTCTTATCTCCAATCTGCCATATCTCGCGAACGGATTGATCAATCCGCAAAATTTCTGTTGCATCTGAAAGTAGAAACTCGCCCGATTACAACGGTATGCGCACTTTTCCCCTAGGCGGTTGTAGTTATTCGTTTCGGGCATCAGAACTGCGAAAATTTTGAGTTTCTCATGCGTTTCTTACCTCCAAACTGCCATATCTCGCGAACGGATTGACCAATCCGCAAAATTTCTTTTGCATCTGAAAGTAGAAACTCGCCCGATTACAACGGTATGCGCACTTTCGCCCTAGGCCGTTCTTGTTATTCGTGTCGAGCATCAGAACTGCGAAAATTTTTAGTTTCTCAAGCGTTTCTTATCTCCAAACTGCCATATCTCGCGAACGGATTGATCAATCCGCAAAATTTCTGTTGCATCTGAAAGTAGAAACTCGCCCGATTACAACGGTATGCGCACTTTTCCCCTAGGCCGTTCCAGCTATTCGTTTCGAGCATCAGAACTGCGAAAATTTTGAGTTTCTCAAGCGTTTCTTACCTCCAAACTGCCATATCTCGCGAACGGATTGACCAATCCGCAAAATTTCTGTTGTATCTGAAAGTAGAAACTCGCCCGATTACAACGGTAGGTGTAGTTTTCCCCTAGGCCGTTCTAGTTATTCGTGTCGAGCATCAGAACTGCGAAAATTTTGAGTTTCTCAAGCGTTTCTTATCTCCAATCTGCCATATCTCACGAACGGATTGATCAATCCGCAAAATTTCTGTTGCATCTGAAAGTAGAAACTCGCCCGATTACAACGGTATGCGCACTTTTCCCCTCGGCGGTTCTAGTTATTCGTTCCGAGCATCAGAACTGCGAAAATTTTGAGTTTCTCAAGCGTTTCTTACCTCCAAACTGCCATATCTCGCGAACGGATTGACCAATCCGCAAAATTTCTGTTGCATCTGAAAGTAGAAACTCGCCCAATTACAACGGTATGCGCACTTTTCCCCTAGGCCGTTCTAGTTATTCGTGTCGAGCATCAGAACTGCGAAAATTTTGAGTTTCTCAAGCGTTTCTTATCTCCAATCTGCCATATCTCGCGAACGGATTGATCAATCCGCAAAATTTCTGTTGCATCTGAAAGTAGAAACTCGCCCGATTACATCGGTATGCGCACTTTTCCCCTAGGCGGTTCTAGTTATTCGTTTCGAGCATCAGAAATGTGAAAATTTTGAGGTTTTCAAGCGTTTCTTAAATCCAAACTGCCATATCTCGCGAACGGATTGACCAATTCGCAAAATTTCTGTTGCATCTGAAAGTAGAAACTCGCCCGATTACAACGGTATGCGCACTTTTCCCCTAGGCCGTTCTAGTTATTCGTGTCGAGCATCAGAACTGCGAAAATTTTGAGTTTCTCAAGCGTTTCTTACCTCCAAACTGCCATATCTCGCGAACGGATTGACCAATTCGCAAAATTTCTGTTGCATCTGAAAGTAGAAACTCGCCCGATTACAACGGTATGCGCACTTTTCCCCTAGGCCGTTCTAGTTATTCGTGTCGAGCATCAGGACTGCGAAAATTTTTAGTTTCTCAAGCGTTTCTTATCTCCAAACTGCCATATCTCGCGAACGGATTGATCAATCCGCAAAATTTCTATTGCATCTGAAAGTAGAAACTCGCCCAATTACAACGGTATGCGCACTTTTCCCCTAGGCGGTTCTAGTTATTCGTTTCGAGCATCAGAACTGCGAAAATTTTGAGTTTCTCAAGCGTTTCTTACCTCCAAACTGCCATATCTCGCGAACGTATTGATCAATCCGCAAAATTTCTGTTGCATCTGAAAGTAGAAACTCGCCCGATTACAACGGTATGCGCACTTTTCCCCTAGGCGGCTCTAGTTATTCGTTTCGAGCATCAGAACTGCGAAAATTTTGAGTTTCTCAAGCGTTTCTTACCTCCAAACTGCCATATCTCGCGAACGGATTGACCACTCCGCAAAATTTCTGTTGCATCTGAAAGTAGAAACTCGCCCGATTACAACGGTATGCGCACTTTTCCCCTAGGCCGTTCTAGTTATTCGTGTCGAGCATCAGAACTGCGAAAATTTTGAGTTTCTCAAGCGTTTCTTATCTCCAAACTGCCATATCTCGCGAACGGATTGATCAATCCGCAAAATTTCTGTTGCATCTGAAAGTAGAAACTCGCCCGATTACAACGGTATGCGCACTTTTCCCCTAGGCGGTTCTAGTTATACGTTTCGAGCATCAGAACTGCGAAAATTTTGAGTTTCTCAAGCGTTTCTTACCTCCAAACTGCCATATCTCGCGAACGGATTGACCAATCCGCAAAATTTCTGTTGTATCTGAAAGTAGAAACTCGCCCGATTACAACGGTAGGTGTAGTTTTCCCCTAGGCCGTTCTAGTTATTCGTGTCGAGCATCAGAACTGCGAAAATTTTGAGTTTCTCAAGCGTTTCTTATCTCCAATCTGCCATATCTCGCGAACGGATTGATCAATCCGCAAAATTTCTGTTGCATCTGAAAGTAGAAACTCGCCCGATTACAACGGTATGCGCACTTTTCCCCTAGGCGGTTGTAGTTATTCGTTTCGGGCATCAGAACTGCGAAAATTTTGAGTTTCTCATGCGTTTCTTACCTCCAAACTGCCATATCTCGCGAACGGATTGACCAATCCGCAAAATTTCTTTTGCATCTGAAAGTAGAAACTCGCCCGATTACAACGGTATGCGCACTTTCGCCCTAGGCCGTTCTAGTTATTCGTGTCGAGCATCAGAACTGCGAAAATTTTTAGTTTCTCAAGCGTTTCTTATCTCCAAACTGCCATATCTCGCGAACGGATTGATCAATCCGCAAAATTTCTGTTGCATCTGAAAGTAGAAACTCGCCCGATTACAACGGTATGCGCACTTTTCCCCTAGGCCGTTCCAGCTATTCGTTTCGAGCATCAGAACTGCGAAAATTTTGAGTTTCTCAAGCGTTTCTTACCTCCAAACTGCCATATCTCGCGAACGGATTGACCAATCCGCAAAATTTCTGTTGTATCTGAAAGTAGAAACTCGCCCGATTACAACGGTAGGTGTAGTTTTCCCCTAGGCCGTTCTAGTTATTCGTGTCGAGCATCAGAACTGCGAAAATTTTGAGTTTCTCAAGCGTTTCTTATCTCCAATCTGCCATATCTCACGAACGGATTGATCAATCCGCAAAATTTCTGTTGCATCTGAAAGTAGAAACTCGCCCGATTACAACGGTATGCGCACTTTTCCCCTCGGCGGTTCTAGTTATTCGTTCCGAGCATCAGAACTGCGAAAATTTTGAGTTTCTCAAGCGTTTCTTACCTCCAAACTGCCATATCTCGCGAACGGATTGACCAATCCGCAAAATTTCTGTTGCATCTGAAAGTAGAAACTCGCCCAATTACAACGGTATGCGCACTTTTCCCCTAGGCCGTTCTAGTTATTCGTGTCGAGCATCAGAACTGCGAAAATTTTGAGTTTCTCAAGCGTTTCTTACCTCCAAACTGCCATATCTCGCGAACGGATTGACCAATCCGCAAAATTTCTGTTGTATCTGAAAGTAGAAACTCGCCCGATTACAACGGTAGGTGTAGTTTTCCCCTAGGCCGTTCTAGTTATTCGTGTCGAGCATCAGAACTGCGAAAATTTTGAGTTTCTCAAGCGTTTCTTATCTCCAATCTGCCATATCTCGCGAACGGATTGATCAATCCGCAAAATTTCTGTTGCATCTGAAAGTAGAAACTCGCCCGATTACAACGGTATGCGCACTTTTCCCCTAGGCGGTTGTAGTTATTCGTTTCGGGCATCAGAACTGCGAAAATTTTGAGTTTCTCAAGCGTTTCTTACCTCCAAACTGCCATATCTCGCGAACGGATTGACCAATCCGCAAAATTTCTGTTGCATCTGAAAGTAGAAACTCGCCCGATTACAACGGTATGCGCACTTTTCCCCTAGGCCGTTCTAGTTATTCGTGTCGAGCATCAGAACTGCGAAAATTTTTAGTTTCTCAAGCGTTTCTTATCTCCAAACTGCCATATCTCGCGAACGGATTGACCAATCCGCAAAATTTCTGTTGTATCTGAAAGTAGAAACTCGCCCGATTACAACGGTATGCGCACTTTTCCCCTAGGCCGTTCTAGTTATTCGTGTCGAGCATCACAACTGCGAAAATTTTGAGTTTCTCAAGCGTTTCTTATCTCCAAACTGCCATATCTCGCGAACGGATTGATCAATCCGCAAAATTTCTGTTGCATCTGAAAGTAGAAACTCGCCCGATTACATCGGTATGCGCACTTTTCCCCTAGGCGGTTCTAGTTATTCGTTTCGAGCATCAGAAATGTGAAAATTTTGAGGTTTTCAAGCGTTTCTTAAATCCAAACTGCCATATCTCGCGAACGGATTGACCAATTCGCAAAATTTCTGTTGCATCTGAAAGTAGAAACTCGCCCGATTACAACGGTATGCGCACTTTTCCCCTAGGCCGTTCTAGTTATTCGTGTCGAGCATCAGAACTGCGAAAATTTTGAGTTTCTCAAGCGTTTCTTACCTCCAAACTGCCATATCTCGCGAACGGATTGATCAATCCGCAAAATTTCTGTTGCATCTGAAAGTAGAAACTCGCCCGATTACAACGGTATGCGCACTTTTCCCCTAGGCCGTTCTAGTTATTCGTGTCGAGCATCAGAACTGCGAAAATTTTTAGTTTCTCAAGCGTTTCTTATCTCCAAACTGCCATATCTCGCGAACGGATTGATCAATCCGCAAAATTTCTGTTGCATCTGAAAGTAGAATCTCGCCCAATTACAACGGTATGCGCACTTTTCCCCTAGGCGGTTCTAGTTATTCGTTTCGAGCATCAGAACTGCGAAAATTTTGAGTTTCTCAAGCGTTTCTTACCTCCAAACTGCCATATCTCGCGAACGTATTGATCAATCCGCAAAATTTCTGTTGCATCTGAAAGTAGAAACTCGCCCGATTACAACGGTATGCGCACTTTTCCCCTAGGCCGTTCTAGTTATTCGTGTCGAGCATCAGAACTGCGAAAATTTTGAGTTTCTCAAGCGTTTCTTATCTCCAAACTGCCATATCTCGCGAACGGATTGATCAATCCGCAAAATTTCTGTTGCATCTGAAAGTAGAAACTCGCCCGATTACAACGGTATGCGCACTTTTCCCCTAGGCGGTTCTAGTTATACGTTTCGAGCATCAGAACTGCGAAAATTTTGAGTTTCTCAAGCGTTTCTTACCTCCAAACTGCCATATCTCGCGAACGGATTGACCAATCCGCAAAATTTCTGTTGTATCTGAAAGTAGAAACTCGCCCGATTACAACGGTAGGTGTAGTTTTCCCCTAGGCCGTTCTAGTTATTCGTGTCGAGCATCAGAACTGCGAAAATTTTGAGTTTCTCAAGCGTTTCTTATCTCCAATCTGCCATATCTCACGAACGGATTGATCAATCCGCAAAATTTCTGTTGCATCTGAAAGTAGAAACTCGCCCGATTACAACGGTATGCGCACTTTTCCCCTCGGCGGTTCTAGTTATTCGTTCCGAGCATCAGAACTGCGAAAATTTTGAGTTTCTCAAGCGTTTCTTACCTCCAAACTGCCATATCTCGCGAACGGATTGACCAATCCGCAAAATTTCTGTTGCATCTGAAAGTAGAAACTCGCCCGATTACAACGGTATGCGCACTTTTCCCCTAGGCCGTTCTAGTTATTCGTGTCGAGCATCAGAACTGCGAAAATTTTGAGTTTCTCAAGCGTTTCTTACCTCCAAACTGCCATATCTCGCGAACGGATTGACCAATCCGCAAAATTTCTGTTGTATCTGAAAGTAGAAACTCGCCCGATTACAACGGTAGGTGTAGTTTTCCCCTAGGCCGTTCTAGTTATTCGTGTCGAGCATCAGAACTGCGAAAATTTTGAGTTTCTCAAGCGTTTCTTATCTCCAATCTGCCATATCTCGCGAACGGATTGATCAATCCGCAAAATTTCTGTTGCATCTGAAAGTAGAAACTCGCCCGATTACAACGGTATGCGCACTTTTCCCCTAGGCGGTTGTAGTTATTCGTTTCGGGCATCAGAACTGCGAAAATTTTGAGTTTCTCAAGCGTTTCTTACCTCCAAACTGCCATATCTCGCGAACGGATTGACCAATCCGCAAAATTTCTGTTGCATCTGAAAGTAGAAACTCGCCCGATTACAACGGTATGCGCACTTTTCCCCTAGGCCGTTCTAGTTATTCGTGTCGAGCATCAGAACTGCGAAAATTTTTAGTTTCTCAAGCGTTTCTTATCTCCAAACTGCCATATCTCGCGAACGGATTGACCAATCCGCAAAATTTCTGTTGTATCTGAAAGTAGAAACTCGCCCGATTACAACGGTATGCGCACTTTTCCCCTAGGCCGTTCTAGTTATTCGTGTCGAGCATCACAACTGCGAAAATTTTGAGTTTCTCAAGCGTTTCTTATCTCCAAACTGCCATATCTCGCGAACGGAGTGATCAATCCGCAAAATTTCTGTTGCATCTGAAAGTAGAAACTCGCCCGATTACATCGGTATGCGCACTTTTCCCCTAGGCGGTTCTAGTTATTCGTTTCGAGCATCAGAAATGTGAAAATTTTGAGGTTTTCAAGCGTTTCTTAAATCCAAACTGCCATATCTCGCGAACGGATTGACCAATTCGCAAAATTTCTGTTGCATCTGAAAGTAGAAACTCGCCCGATTACAACGGTATGCGCACTTTTCCCCTAGGCCGTTCTAGTTATTCGTGTCGAGCATCAGAACTGCGAAAATTTTGAGTTTCTCAAGCGTTTCTTACCTCCAAACTGCCATATCTCGCGAACGGATTGACCAATTCGCAAAATTTCTGTTGCATCTGAAAGTAGAAACTCGCCCGATTACAACGGTATGCGCACTTTTCCCCTAGGCCGTTCTAGTTATTCGTGTCGAGCATCAGAACTGCGAAAATTTTTAGTTTCTCAAGCGTTTCTTATCTCCAAACTGCCATATCTCGCGAACGGATTGATCAATCCGCAAAATTTCTGTTGCATCTGAAAGTAGAAACTCGCCCAATTACAACGGTATGCGCACTTTTCCCCTAGGCCGTTCCAGCTATTCGTTTCGAGCATCAGAACTGCGAAAATTTTGAGTTTCTCAAGCGTTTCTTACCTCCAAACTGCCATATCTCGCGAACGGATTGACCAATCCGCAAAATTTCTGTTGTATCTGAAAGTAGAAACTCGCCCGATTACAACGGTAGGTGTAGTTTTCCCCTAGGCCGTTCTAGTTATTCGTGTCGAGCATCAGAACTGCGAAAATTTTGAGTTTCTCAAGCGTTTCTTATCTCCAATCTGCCATATCTCACGAACGGATTGATCAATCCGCAAAATTTCTGTTGCATCTGAAAGTAGAAACTCGCCCGATTACAACGGTATGCGCACTTTTCCCCTCGGCGGTTCTAGTTATTCGTTCCGAGCATCAGAACTGCGAAAATTTTGAGTTTCTCAAGCGTTTCTTACCTCCAAACTGCCATATCTCGCGAACGGATTGACCAATCCGCAAAATTTCTGTTGCATCTGAAAGTAGAAACTCGCCCAATTACAACGGTATGCGCACTTTTCCCCTAGGCCGTTCTAGTTATTCGTGTCGAGCATCAGAACTGCGAAAATTTTGAGTTTCTCAAGCGTTTCTTACCTCCAAACTGCCATATCTCGCGAACGGATTGACCAATCCGCAAAATTTCTGTTGTATCTGAAAGTAGAAACTCGCCCGATTACAACGGTAGGTGTAGTTTTCCCCTAGGCCGTTCTAGTTATTCGTGTCGAGCATCAGAACTGCGAAAATTTTGAGTTTCTCAAGCGTTTCTTATCTCCAATCTGCCATATCTCACGAACGGATTGATCAATCCGCAAAATTTCTGTTGCATCTGAAAGTAGAAACTCGCCCGATTACAACGGTATGCGCACTTTTCCCCTCGGCGGTTCTAGTTATTCGTTCCGAGCATCAGAACTGCGAAAATTTTGAGTTTCTCAAGCGTTTCTTACCTCCAAACTGCCATATCTCGCGAACGGATTGACCAATCCGCAAAATTTCTGTTGCATCTGAAAGTAGAAACTCGCCCGATTACAACGGTATGCGCACTTTTCCCCTAGGCCGTTCTAGTTATTCGTGTCGAGCATCAGAACTGCGAAAATTTTGAGTTTCTCAAGCGTTTCTTACCTCCAAACTGCCATATCTCGCGAACGGATTGACCAATCCGCAAAATTTCTGTTGTATCTGAAAGTAGAAACTCGCCCGATTACAACGGTAGGTGTAGTTTTCCCCTAGGCCGTTCTAGTTATTCGTGTCGAGCATCAGAACTGCGAAAATTTTGAGTTTCTCAAGCGTTTCTTATCTCCAATCTGCCATATCTCGCGAACGGATTGATCAATCCGCAAAATTTCTGTTGCATCTGAAAGTAGAAACTCGCCCGATTACAACGGTATGCGCACTTTTCCCCTAGGCGGTTGTAGTTATTCGTTTCGGGCATCAGAACTGCGAAAATTTTGAGTTTCTCAAGCGTTTCTTACCTCCAAACTGCCATATCTCGCGAACGGATTGACCAATCCGCAAAATTTCTGTTGCATCTGAAAGTAGAAACTCGCCCGATTACAACGGTATGCGCACTTTTCCCCTAGGCCGTTCTAGTTATTCGTGTCGAGCATCAGAACTGCGAAAATTTTTAGTTTCTCAAGCGTTTCTTATCTCCAAACTGCCATATCTCGCGAACGGATTGACCAATCCGCAAAATTTCTGTTGTATCTGAAAGTAGAAACTCGCCCGATTACAACGGTATGCGCACTTTTCCCCTAGGCCGTTCTAGTTATTCGTGTCGAGCATCACAACTGCGAAAATTTTGAGTTTCTCAAGCGTTTCTTATCTCCAAACTGCCATATCTCGCGAACGGATTGATCAATCCGCAAAATTTCTGTTGCATCTGAAAGTAGAAACTCGCCCGATTACATCGGTATGCGCACTTTTCCCCTAGGCCGTTCTAGTTATTCGTGTCGAGCATCAGAACTGCGAAAATTTTGAGTTTCTCAAGCGTTTCTTACCTCCAAACTGCCATATCTCGCGAACGGATTGACCAATCCGCAAAATTTCTGTTGCATCTGAAAGTAGAAACTCGCCCGATTTCAACGGTATGCGTACTTTTCCCCTAGGCCGTTCTTGTTACTCGTTTCGAGCATCAGAACTGCGAAAATTTTGAGTTTCTCAAGCGTTTCTTATCTCCAAACTGCCATATCTCGCGAACGGATTCATCAATCCGCAAAATTTCTGTGCCATCTGAAAGTAGAAACTCGCCCGATTACAACGGTAGGTGTAGTTTTCCCCTAGGCCGTTCCAGTTATTCGTTTCGAGCATCAGAACTGCGAAAATTTTGAGTTTCTCAAGCGTTTCTTACCTCCAAACTGCCATATCCCGCGAACGGATTGACCAATCCGCATAATTTCTGTTGCATCTGAAAGTAGAATCTCGCCCGATTACAACGGTATGCGCACTTTGCCCCTAGGCCGTTCTAGTCAATCGTTTCGTGCACCAGAACTGCGAAAATTTTGAGTTTCTCAAGCGTTTCTTATCTCCAAACTGCCATATCTCGCGAACGGATTGATCAATCCGCAAAATTTCTGTTGCATCTGAAAGTAGAAACTCGCCCGATTACATCGGTATGCGCACTTTTCCCCTAGGCGGTTCTAGTTATTCGTTTCGAGCATCAGAAATGTGAAAATTTTGAGGTTTTCAAGCGTTTCTTAAATCCAAAGTGCCATATCTCGCTAACGGATTGACCAATTCGCAAAATTTCTGTTGCATCTGAAAGTAGAAACTCGCCCGATTACAACGGTATGCGCACTTTTCCCCTAGGCCGTTCTAGTTATTCGTGTCGAGCATCAGAACTGCGAAAATTTTGAGTTTCTCAAGCGTTTCTTACCTCCAAACTGCCATATCTCGCGAACGGATTGACCAATCCGCAAAATTTCTGTTGCATCTGAAAGTAGAAACTCGCCCGATTACAACGGTAGGTGTAGTTTTCCCCTAGGCCGTTCCAGTTATTCGTTTCGAGCATCAGAACTGCGAAAATTTTGAGTTTCTCAAGCGTTTCTTACCTCCAAACTGCCATATCCCGCGAACGGATTGACCAATCCGCATAATTTCTGTTGCATCTGAAAGTAGAATCTCGCCCGATTACATCGGTATGCGCACTTTTCCCCTAGGCGGTTCTAGTTATTCGTTTCGAGCATCAGAAATGTGAAAATTTTGAGGTTTTCAAGCGTTTCTTAAATCCAAACTGCCATATCTCGCGAACGGATTGACCAATTCGCAAAATTTCTGTTGCATCTGAAAGTAGAAACTCGCCCGATTACAACGGTATGCGCACTTTTCCCCTAGGCCGTTCTAGTTATTCGTGTCGAGCATCAGAACTGCGAAAATTTTGAGTTTCTCAAGCGTTTCTTACCTCCAAACTGCCATATCTCGCGAACGGATTGACCAATCCGCAAAATTTCTGTTGCATCTGAAAGTAGAAACTCGCCCGATTTCAACGGTATGCGTACTTTTCCCCTAGGCCGTTCTTGTTACTCGTTTCGAGCATCAGAACTGCGAAAATTTTGAGTTTCTCAAGCGTTTCTTATCTCCAAACTGCCATATCTCGCGAACGGATTCATCAATCCGCAAAATTTCTGTGCCATCTGAAAGTAGAAACTCGCCCGATTACAACGGTAGGTGTAGTTTTCCCCTAGGCCGTTCCAGTTATTCGTTTCGAGCATCAGAACTGCGAAAATTTTGAGTTTCTCAAGCGTTTCTTACCTCCAAACTGCCATATCTCGCGAACGGATTGACCAATCCGCAAAATTTCTGTTGCATCTGAAAGTAGAAACTCGCCCGATTACAACGGTATGCGTACTTTTCCCCTAGGCCGTTCTTGTTACTCGTTTCGAGCATCAGAACTGCGAAAATTTTGAGTTTCTCAAGCGTTTCTTATCTCCAAACTGCCATATCTCGCGAACGGATTCATCAATCCGCAAAATTTCTGTGCCATCTGAAAGTAGAAACTCGCCCGATTACAACGGTAGGTGTAGTTTTCCCCTAGACCGTTCCAGTTATTCGTTTCGAGCATCAGAACTGCGAAAATTTTGAGTTTCTCAAGCGTTTCTTACCTCCAAACTGCCATATCCCGCGAACGGATTGACCAATCCGCATAATTTCTGTTGCATCTGAAAGTAGAATCTCGCCCGATTACAACGGTATGCGTACTTCTCCCCTAGGCCGTTCTAGTTATTCGTTTCGAGCATCAGAACTGCTAAAATTTTGAGTTTCTCAAGCGTTTCTTACATCCAAACTGCCACATCTCGCGAACGGATCGACCAATCCGCAAAATTTCTGTTGCATCTCAAAGTAGAAACTCGCCCGATTACAACGGTATGCGCACTTTTCCCCTAGGCGGTTCTAGTTATTCGTTTCGAGCATCAGAAATGTGAAAATTTTGAGGTTTTCAAGCGTTTCTTAAATCCAAACTGCCATATCTCGCGAACGGATTGACCAATCCGCAAAATTTCTGTTGCATCTAAAAGTAGAAACTCGCCCGATCACAACGGTATGCGTACTTTTCCCCTAGGCCGTTCTAGTCATTCGTTTCGAGCATCAGAACTGCGAAAATTTTGAGTTTCTCATGCGTTTCTTACGTCCAAACTGCCATATCTCGCGAACGGATCGACCAATCCGCAAAACTTCTGTTGCATCTGAAAGTAGAAACACGCCCTATTTCATCGGTATGCGTACTTTTCCCCTAGGCCGTTCCAGTTATTCGTTTCGAGCATCAGAACTGCGAAAATTTTGAGTTTCTCAAGCGTTTCGTACCTCCAAACTGCCATATCTCGCGAACGGATTCATCAATCCGCAAAATTTCTGTGCCATCTGAAAGTAGAAACTCGCCCGATTACAACGGTAGGTGTAGTTTTCCCCTAGGCCGTTCCAGTTATTCGTGTCGAGCATCAGAACTGCGAAAATTTTGAGTTTCTCAAGCGTTTCTTACCTCCAAACTGCCATATCTCGCGAACGGATTCATCAATCCGCAAAATTTCTGTGCCATCTGAAAGTAGAAACTCGCCCGATTACAACGGTATGCGCACTTTTCCCCTAGGCCGTTCCAGTTATTCATTTCGAGCATCAGAACTGCGAAAATTTTTAGTTTCTCAAGCGTTTCTTACCTCCAAACTGCCATATCTCGCGAACGGATTGACCAATCGGCTAAATTTCTGTTGCATCTAAAAGTAGAAACTCGCGCGATCACAACGGTATGCGTACTTTTCCCCTAAGCCGTTCTAGTCATTCGTTTCGAGCATCAGAACTGCGAAAATTTTGAGTTTCTCAAGCGTTTCTTACGTCCAAACTGCCATATCTCGCGAACGGATCGACCAATCCGCAAAATTTCTGTTGCATCTGAAAGTAGAAACTCGCCCTATTACATCGGTATGCGTACTTTTCCCCTAGGCCGTTCCAGTTATTCGTTTCGAGCATCAGAACTGCGAAAATTTTGAGTTTCTCAAGCGTTTCTTACCTCCAAAGTGCCATATCTCGCGAACGGATTAACCAATCCGCATAATTTCTGTGGCATCTGAAAGTAGAAACTCGCCCGATTACAACGGTATGCGTACTTCTCCCCTAGGCCGTTCTAGTCATTCGTTTCGAGCACCAGAACTGCGAAAATGTTGAGTTTCTCAAGCGTTTCTTACATCCAAACTGCCATATCTCGCGAACGGATTGACCAATCCGCAAAATTTCTGTTGCATCTGAAAGTAGAAACTCGCCCGATTACAACGGTATGCGTACTTTTCCCCTAGGCCGTTCTAGTTACTCGTTTCGAGCATCAGAACTGCGAAAATTTTGAGTTTCTCAAGCGTTTCTTATCTCCAAACTGCCATATCTCGCGAACGGATTCATCAATCCGCAAAATTTCTGTGCCATCTGAAAGTAGAAACTCGCCCGATTACAACGGTAGGTGTAGTTTTCCCCTAGGCCGTTCCAGTTATTCGTTTCGAGCATCAGAACTGCGAAAATTTTGAGTTTCTCAAGCGTTTCTTACCTCCAAACTGCCATATCCCGCGAACGGATTGACCAATCCGCATAATTTCTGTTGCATCTGAAAGTAGAATCTCGCCCGATTACAACGGTATGCGTACTTCTCCCCTAGGCCGTTCTAGTTATTCGTTTCGAGCATCAGAACTGCTAAAATTTTGAGTTTCTCAAGCGTTTCTTACATCCAAACTGCCACATCTCGCGAACGGATCGACCAATCCGCAAAATTTCTGTTGCATCTCAAAGTAGAAACTCGCCCGATTACAACGGTATGCGCACTTTGCCCCTAGGCCGTTCTAGTCAATCGTTTCGTGCACCAGAACTGCGAAAATTTTGAGTTTCTCAAGCGTTTCTTATCTCCAAACTGCCATATCTCGCGAACGGATTGATCAATCCGCAAAATTTCTGTTGCATCTGAAAGTAGAAACTCGCCCGATTACATCGGTATGCGCACTTTTCCCCTAGGCGGTTCTAGTTATTCGTTTCGAGCATCAGAAATGTGAAAATTTTGAGGTTTTCAAGCGTTTCTTAAATCCAAACTGCCATATCTCGCGAACGGATTGACCAATCCGCAAAATTTCTGTTGCATCTGAAAGTAGAAACTCGCCCGATTACAACGGTATGCGTACTTTTCCCCTAGGCCGTTCTTGTTACTCGTTTCGAGCATCAGAACTGCGAAAATTTTGAGTTTCTCAAGCGTTTCTTATCTCCAAACTGCCATATCTCGCGAACGGATTCATCAATCCGCAAAATTTCTGTGCCATCTGAAAGTAGAAACTCGCCCGATTACAACGGTAGGTGTAGTTTTCCCCTAGGCCGTTCCAGTTATTCGTTTCGAGCATCAGAACTGCGAAAATTTTGAGTTTCTCAAGCGTATCTTACCTCCAAACTGCCATATCCCGCGAACGGATTGACCAATCCGCATAATTTCTGTTGCATCTGAAAGTAGAATCTCGCCCGATTACAACGGTATGCGTACTTCTCCCCTAGGCCGTTCTAGTTATTCGTTTCGAGCATCAGAACTGCTAAAATTTTGAGTTTCTCAAGCGTTTCTTACATCCAAACTGCCACATCTCGCGAACGGATCGACCAATCCGCAAAATTTCTGTTGCATCTCAAAGTAGAAACTCGCCCGATTACAACGGTATGCGCACTTTTCCCCTAGGCGGTTCTAGTTATTCGTTTCGAGCATCAGAAATGCGAAAATTTTGAGGTTTTCAAGCGTTTCTTAAATCCAAACTGCCATATCTCGCGAACGGATTGACCAATCCGCAAAATTTCTGTTGCATCTAAAAGTAGAAACTCGCCCGATCACAACGGTATGCGTACTTTTCCCCTAGGCCGTTCTAGTCATTCGTTTCGAGCATCAGAACTGCGAAAATTTTGAGTTTCTCAAGCGTTTCTTACGTCCAAACTGCCATATCTCGCGAACGGATCGACCAATCCGCAAAATTTCTGTTGCATCTGAAAGTAGAAACACGCCCTATTACATCGGTATGCGTACTTTTCCCCTAGGCCGTTCCAGTTATTCGTTTCGAGCATCAGAACTGCGAAAATTTTGAGTTTCTCAAGCGTTTCTTACCTCCAAACTGCCATATCTCGCGAACGGATTCATCAATCCGCAAAATTTCTGTGCCATCTGAAAGTAGAAACTCGCCCGATTACAACGGTAGGTGTAGTTTTCCCCTAGGCCGTTCCAGTTATTCGTGTCGAGCATCAGAACTGCGAAAATTTTGAGTTTCTCAAGCGTTTCTTACCTCCAAACTGCCATATCTCGCGAACGGATTCATCAATCCGCAAAATTTCTGTGCCATCTGAAAGTAGAAACTCGCCCGATTACAACGGTATGCGCACTTTTCCCCTAGGCCGTTCCAGTTATTCATTTCGAGCATCAGAACTGCGAAAATTTTTAGTTTCTCAAGCGTTTCTTACCTCCAAACTGCCATATCTCGCGAACGGATTGACCAATCCGCTAAATTTCTGTTGCATCTAAAAGTAGAAACTCGCGCGATCACAACGGTATGCGTACTTTTCCCCTAGGCCGTTCTAGTCATTCGTTTCGAGCATCAGAACTGCGAAAATTTTGAGTTTCTCAAGCGTTTCTTACGTCCAAACTGCCATATCTCGCGAACGGATTAACCAATCCGCATAATTTCTGTGGCATCTGAAAGTAGAAACTCGCCCGATTACAACGGTATGCGTACTTCTCCCCTAGGCCGTTCTAGTCATTCGTTTCGAGCATCAGAACTGCGAAAATTTCGAGTTTCTCAAGCGTTTCTTATCTCCAAACTGCCATATCTCGCGAACGGATTCATCAATCCGCAAAATTTCTGTGCCATCTGAAAGTAGAAACTCGCCCGATTACAACGGTAGGTGTAGTTTTCCCCTAGGCCGTTCCAGTTATTCGTTTCGAGCATCAGAACTGCGAAAATTTTGAGTTTCTCAAGCGTTTCTTACCTCCAAACTGCCATATCCCGCGAACGGATTGACCAATCCGCATAATTTCTGTTGCATCTGAAAGTAGAATCTCGCCCGATTACAACGGTATGCGTACTTCTCCCCTAGGCCGTTCTAGTTATTCGTTTCGAGCATCAGAACTGCTAAAATTTTGAGTTTCTCAAGCGTTTCTTACATCCAAACTGCCACATCTCGCGAACGGATCGACCAATCCGCAAAATTTCTGTTGCATCTCAAAGTAGAAACTCGCCCGATTACAACGGTATGCGCACTTTGCCCCTAGGCCGTTCTAGTCAATCGTTTCGTGCACCAGAACTGCGAAAATTTTGAGTTTCTCAAGCGTTTCTTATCTCCAAACTGCCATATCTCGCGAACGGATTCATCAATCCGCAAAATTTCTGTGCCATCTGAAAGTAGAAACCCGCCCGATTACAACGGTATGCCCACTTTTCCCCTAGGCGGTTCTAGTTATTCGTTTCGAGCATCAGAAATGTGAAAATTTTGAGGTTTTCAAGCGTTTCTTAAATCCAAACGGCCATATCTCGCGAACGGATTGACCAATCCGCAAAATTTCTGTTGCATCTGAAAGTAGAAACTCGCCCGATTACAACGGTATGCGCACTTTTCCCCTAGGCCGTTCTAGTTATTCGTGTCGAGCATCAGAACTGCGAAAATTTTGAGTTTCTCAAGCGTTTCTTATCTCCAAACTGCCATATCACGCGAACGGATTGATCAATCCGCAAAATTTCTGTTGCATCTGAAAGTAGAAACTCGCCCGATTACAATGGTATGCGCACTTTTCCCCTAGGCCGTTCCAGCTATTCGTTTCGAGCATCAGAACTGCGAAAATTTTGAGTTTCTCAAGCGTTTCTTACCTCCAAACTGCCATATCTCGCGAACGGATACACCAATCCGCAAAATTTCTGTTGCATCTGAAAGTAGAAACTCGCCCGATTACAACGATATGCGCACTTTTCCCCTAGGCCGTTCTAGTTATTCGTTCGAGCATCAGAACTGCCAAAATTTTGGGTTTCTCAAGCGTTTCTTACTTCCAAACTGCCACATCTCGCGAACGGATCGACCAATCCGCAAAATTTCTGTTGCAACTGAAAGTAGAAACTCGCCCGATTACAACGGTATGCGCACTTTGCCCCTAGGCCGTTCTAGTTATTCGTGTCGAGCATCAGAACTGCGAAAATTTTGAGTTTCTCAAGCGTTTCTTACCTCCAAACTGCCATATCTCGCGAACGGTTTGACCAATCCGCAAAATTTCTGTTGCATCTGAAAGTAGAAACTCGCCCGATTACAACGGTATGCGTACTTTTCCCCTAGGCCGTTCTAGTTACTCGTTTCGAGCATCAAAACTGCGAAAATTTTGAGTTTCTCAAACGTTTCTTATCTCCAAACTGCCATATCTCGCGAACGGATTGATCAATCCGCAAAATTTCTGTGCCATCTGAAAGTAGAAACTCGCCCGATTACAACGGCAGGTGTAGTTTTCCCCTAGGCCGTTCCAGTTATTCGTTTCGAGCATCAGAACTGCGAAAATTTTGAGTTTCTCAAACGTTTCTTATCTCCAAACTGCCATATCTCGCGAACGGATTGATCAATCCGCAAAATTTCTGTGCCATCTGAAAGTAGAAACTCGCCCGATTACAACGGTATGCGCACTTTTCCCCTAGGCCGTTCCAGCTATTCGTTTCGAGCATCAGAACTGCGAAAATTTTGAGTTTCTCAAGCGTTTCTTACCTCCAAACTGCCATATCTCGCGAACGGATTGATCAATCCGCAAAATTTCTGTTGCATCTGAAAGTAGAAACTCGCCCGATTACAACGGTATGCGCACTTTTCCCCTAGGCCATTCTAGTTATTCGTTTCGAGCATCAGAAATGCGAAAATTTTGAGTTTCTCAAGCGTTTCTTATCTCCAAACTGCCATATCTCGCGAACGGATTGATCAATCCGCAAAATTTCTGTTGCATCTGAAAGTAGAAACTCGCCCGATTACAACGGTATGCGCACTTTTCCCCTAGGCGGTTCTAGTTATTCGTGTCGAGCATCAGAACTGCGAAAATTTTGAGTTTCTCAAGCGTTTCTTACCTCCAAACTGCCATATCTCGCGAACGGATTGACCAATCCGCAAAATTTCTGTTGTATCTGAAAGTAGAAACTCGCCCGATTACAACGGTATGCGCACTTTTCCCCTAGGCCGTTCTAGTTATTCGTGTCGAGCATCACAACTGCGAAAATTTTGAGTTTCTCAAGCGTTTCTTATATCCAAACTGCCATATCTCGCGAACGGATTGATCAATCCGCAAAATTTCTGTTGCATCTGAAAGTAGAAACTCGCCCGATTACAACGGAATGCGCACTTTTCCCCTAGGCCGTTCTAGTTATTCGTGTCGAGCATCAGAACTGCGAAAATTTTGAGTTTCTCAAGCGTTTCTTACCTCCAAACTGCCATATCTCGCGAACGGATTGACCAATCCGCAAAATTTCTGTTGTATCTGAAAGTAGAAACTCGCCCGATTACAACGGTAGGTGTAGTTTTCCCCTAGGCCGTTCTAGTTATTCGTGTCGAGCATCAGAACTGCGAAAATTTTGAGTTTCTCAAGCGTTTCTTATCTCCAATCTGCCATATCTCGCGAACGGATTGATCAATCCGCAAAATTTCTGTTTCATCTGAAAGTAGAAACTCGCCCGATTACAACGGTATGCGCACTTTTCCCCTCGGCGGTTCTAGTTATTCGTTTCGAGCATCAGAACTGCGAAAATTTTGAGTTTCTCAAGCGTTTCTTACCTCCAAACTGCCATATCTCGCGAACGGATTGACCAATCCGCAAAATTTCTATTGCATCTGAAAGTAGAAACTCGCCCGATTACAACGGTATGCGCACTTTTCCCCTAGGCCGTTCTAGTTATTCGTGTCGAGCATCAGAACTGCGAAAATTTTGAGTTTCTCAAGCGTTTCTTACCTCCAAACTGCCATATCTCGCGAACGGATTGACCAATCCGCAAAATTTCTGTTGTATCTGAAAGTAGAAACTCGCCCGATTACAACGGTAGGTGTAGTTTTCCCCTAGGCCGTTCTAGTTATTCGTGTCGAGCATCAGAACTGCGAAAATTTTGAGTTTCTCATGCGTTTCTTATCTCCAATCTGCCATATCTCGCGAACGGATTGATCAATCCGCAAAATTTCTGTTGCATCTGAAAGTAGAAACTCGCCCGATTACAACGGTATGCGCACTTTTCCCCTAGGCGGTTGTAGTTATTCGTTTCGGGCATCAGAACTGCGAAAATTTTGAGTTTCTCAAGCGTTTCTTACCTCCAAACTGCCATATCTCGCGAACGGATTGACCAATCCGCAAAATTTCTGTTGTATCTGAAAGTAGAAACTCGCCCGATTACAACGGTATGCGCACTTTTCCCCTAGCGGTTCTAGTTATTCGTTTCGAGCATCAGAACTGCGAAAATTTTGAGTTTCTCAAGCGTTTCTTACCTCCAAACTGCCATATCTCACGAACGGATTGACCAATCCGCAAAATTTCTGTTGCATCTTAAAGTAGAAACTCGCCCGATTACAACGGTATGCGCACTTTTCCCCTAGGCCGTTCCATCTATTCGTTTCGAGCATCAGAACTGCGAAAATTTTGAGTTTCTCAAGCGTTTCTTACCTCCAAACTGCCATATCTCGCGAACGGATACACCAATCCGCAAAATTTCTGTTGCATCTGAAAGTAGAAACTCGCCCGATTACAACGATATGCGCACTTTTCCCCTAGGCCGTTCTAGTTATTCGTTCGAGCATCAGAACTGCCAAAATTTTGGGTTTCTCAAGCGTTTCTTACTTCCAAACTGCCACATCTCGCGAACGGATCGACCAATCCGCAAAATTTCTGTTGCAACTGAAAGTAGAAACTCGCCCGATTACAACGGTATGCGCACTTTGCCCCTAGGCCGTTCTAGTTATTCGTTCGAGCATCAGAACTGCCAAAATTTTGGGTTTCTCAAGCGTTTCTTACCTCCAAACTGCCATATCTTGCGAACGGATTGACCAATCCGCAAAATTTCTGTTGTATCTGAAAGTAGAAACTCGCCCGATTACAACGGTATGCGCACTTTTCCCCTAGGCCGTTCTAGTTATTCGTGTCGAGCATCACAACTGCGAAAATTTTGAGTTTCTCAAGCGTTTCTTATCTCCAAACTGCCATATCTCGCGAACGGATTGATCAATCCGCAAAATTTCTGTTGCATCTGAAAGTAGAAACTCGCCCGATTAGAACGGTATGCGCACTTTTCCACTAGGCGGTTCTAGTTATTCGTTTCGAGCATCAGAACTGCGAAAATTTTTAGTTTCTCAAGCGTTTCTTACCTCCAAACTGCCATATCTCGCGAACGGATTGACCAATCCGCAAAATTTCTGTTGCTTCTGAAAGTAGAAACTCGCCCGATTACAACGGTATGCGCACTTTTCCCCTAGGCGGTTCTAGTTATTCGTTTCGAGCATCAGAAATGCGAAAATTTTGAGTTTCTCAAGCGTTTCTTACCTCCAAACTGCCATATCTCGGGAACGGATTGACCAATCCGCAAAATTTCTGTTGCATCTGAAAGTAGAAACTCGCCCGATTACAACGGTATGCGTACTTCTCCCCTAGGCCGTTCTAGTTATTCGTTTCGAGCATCAGAACTGCTAAAATTTTGAGTTTCTCAAGCGTTTCTTACATCCAAACTGCCACATCTCGCGAACGGATCGACCAATCCGCAAAATTTCTGTTGCATCTCAAAGTAGAAACTCGCCCGATTACAACGGTATGCGCACTTTGCCCCTAGGCCGTTCTAGTCAATCGTTTCGTGCACCAGAACTGCGAAAATTTTGAGTTTCTCAAGCGTTTCTTATCTCCAAACTGCCATATCTCGCGAACGGATTGATCAATCCGCAAAATTTCTGTTGCATCTGAAAGTAGAAACTCGCCCGATTACATCGGTATGCGCACTTTTCCCCCAGGCGGTTCTAGTTATTCGTTTCGAGCATCAGAAATGTGAAAATTTTGAGGTTTTCAAGCGTTTCTTAAATCCAAACTGCCATATCTCGCGAACGGATTGACCAATCCGCAAAATTTCTGTTGCATCTGAAAGTAGAAACTCGCCCGATTACAACGGTATGCGTACTTTTCCTCTAGGCCGTTCTAGTTACTCGTTTCGAGCATCAGAACTGCGAAAATTTTGAGTTTCTCAAGCGTTTCTTATCTCCAAACTGCCATATCTCGCGAACGGATTCATCAATCCGCAAAATTTCTGTGCCATCTGAAAGTAGAAACTCGCCCGATTACAACGGTAGGTGTAGTTTTCCCCTAGGCCGTTCCAGTTATTCGTTTCGAGCATCAGAACTGCGAAAATTTTGAGTTTCTCAAGCGTTTCTTACCTCCAAACTGCCATATCCCGCGAACGGATTGACCAATCCGCATAATTTCTGTTGCATCTGAAAGTAGAATCTCGCCCGATTACAACGGTATGCGTACTTCTCCCCTAGGCCGTTCTAGTTATTCGTTTCGAGCATCAGAACTGCTAAAATTTTGAGTTTCTCAAGCGTTTCTTACATCCAAACTGCCACATCTCGCGAACGGATCGACCAATCCGCAAAATTTCTGTTGCATCTCAAAGTAGAAACTCGCCCGATTACAACGGTATGCGCACTTTTCCCCTAGGCGGTTCTAGTTATTCGTTTCGAGCATCAGAAATGTGAAAATTTTGAGGTTTTCAAGCGTATGTTAAATCCAAACTGCCATATCTCGCGAACGGATGGACCAATCCGCAAAATTTCTGTTGCATCTAAAAGTAGAAACTCGCCCGATCACAACGGTATGCGTACTTTTCCCCTAGGCCGTTCTAGTCATTCGTTTCGAGCATCAGAACTGCGAAAATTTTGAGTTTCTCATGCGTTTCTTACGTCCAAACTGCCATATCTCGCGAACGGATCGACCAATCCGCAAAACTTCTGTTGCATCTGAAAGTAGAAACACGCCCTATTACATCGGTATGCGTACTTTTCCCCTAGGCCGTTCCAGTTATTCGTTTCGAGCATCAGAACTGCGAAAATTTTGAGTTTCTCAAGCGTTTCTTACCTCCAAACTGCCATATCTCGCGAACGGATCGACCAATCCGCAAAACTTCTGTTGCATCTGAAAGTAGAAACACGCCCTATTACATCGGTATGCGTACTTTTCCCCTAGGCCGTTCCAGTTATTCGTTTCGAGCATCAGAACTGCGAAAATTTTGAGTTTCTCAAGCGTTTCTTACCTCCAAAGTGCCATATCTCGCGAACGGATTAACCAATCCGCATAATTTCTGTGGCATCTGAAAGTAGAAACTCGCCCGATTACAACGGTATGCGTACTTCTCCCCTAGGCCGTTCTAGTCATTCGTTTCGAGCATCAGAACTGCGAAAATGTTGAGTTTCTCAAGCGTTTCTTACCTCCAAACTGCCATATCTCGCGAACGGATTGACCAATCCGCAAAATTTCTGTTGCATCTGAAAGTAGAAACTCGCCCGATTACAACGGTATGCGTACTTTTCCCCTAGGCCGTTCTAGTTACTCGTTTCGAGCATCAGAACTGCGAAAATTTTGAGTTTCTCAAGCGTTTCTTATCTCCAAACTGCCATATCTCGCGAACGGATTCATCAATCCGCAAAATTTCTGTGCCATCTGAAAGTAGAAACTCGCCCGATTACAACGGTAGGTGTAGTTTTCCCCTAGGCCGTTCCAGTTATTCGTTTCGAGCATCAGAACTGCGAAAATTTTGAGTTTCTCAAGCGTTTCTTACCTCCAAACTGCCATATCCCGCGAACGGATTGACCAATCCGCATAATTTCTGTTGCATCTGAAAGTAGAATCTCGCCCGATTACATCGGTATGCGCACTTTTCCCCTAGGCGGTTCTAGTTATTCGTTTCGAGCATCAGAAATGTGAAAATTTTGAGGTTTTCAAGCGTTTCTTAAATCCAAACTGCCATATCTCGCGAACGGATTGACCAATCCGCAAAATTTCTGTTGCATCTGAAAGTAGAAACTCGCCCGATTACAACGGTATGCGTACTTTTCCCCTAGGCCGTTCTTGTTACTCGTTTCGAGCATCAGAACTGCGAAAATTTTGAGTTTCTCAAGCGTTTCTTATCTCCAAACTGCCATATCTCGCGAACGGATTCATCAATCCGCAAAATTTCTGTGCCATCTGAAAGTAGAAACTCGCCCGATTACAACGGTAGGTGTAGTTTTCCCCTAGGCCGTTCCAGTTATTCGTTTCGAGCATCAGAACTGCGAATATTTTGAGTTTCTCAAGCGTTTCTTACCTCCAAACTGCCATATCCCGCGAACGGATTGACCAATCCGCATAATTTCTGTTGCATCTGAAAGTAGAATCTCGCCCGATTGCAACGGTATGCGTACTTCTCCCCTAGGCCGTTCTAGTTATTCGTTTCGAGCATCAGAACTGCTAAAATTTTGAGTTTCTCAAGCGTTTCTTACATCCAAACTGCCACATCTCGCGAACGGATCGACCAATCCGCAAAATTTCTGTTGCATCTCAAAGTAGAAACTCGCCCGATTACAACGGTATGCGCACTTTGCCCCTAGGCCGTTCTAGTCAATCGTTTCGTGCACCAGAACTGCGAAAATTTTGAGTTTCTCAAGCGTTTCTTATCTCCAAACTGCCATATCTCGCGAACGGATTGATCAATCCGCAAAATTTCTGTTGCATCTGAAAGTAGAAACCCGCCCGATTACAACGGTATGCCCACTTTTCCCCTAGGCGGTTCTAGTTATTCGTTTCGAGCATCAGAAATGTGAAAATTTTGAGGTTTTCAAGCGTTTCTTAAATCCAAACGGCCATATCTCGCGAACGGATTGACCAATCCGCAAAATTTCTGTTGCATCTGAAAGTAGAAACTCGCCCGATTACAACGGTATGCGCACTTTTCCCCTAGGCCGTTCTAGTTATTCGTGTCGAGCATCAGAACTGCGAAAATTTTGAGTTTCTCAAGCGTTTCTTATCTCCAAACTGCCATATCACGCGAACGGATTGATCAATCCGCAAAATTTCTGTTGCATCTGAAAGTAGAAACTCGCCCGATTACAATGGTATGCGCACTTTTCCGCTAGGCCGTTCCAGCTATTCGTTTCGAGCATCAGAACTGCGAAAATTTTGAGTTTCTCAAGCGTTTCTTACCTCCAAACTGCCATATCTCGCGAACGGATACACCAATCCGCAAAATTTCTGTTGCATCTGAAAGTAGAAACTCGCCCGATTACAACGATATGCGCACTTTTCCCCTAGGCCGTTCTAGTTATTCGTTCGAGCATCAGAACTGCCAAAATTTTGGGTTTCTCAAGCGTTTCTTACTTCCAAACTGCCACATCTCGCGAACGGATCGACCAATCCGCAAAATTTCTGTTGCAACTGAAAGTAGAAACTCGCCCGATTACAACGGTATGCGCACTTTGCCCCTAGGCCGTTCTAGTTATTCGTGTCGAGCATCAGAACTGCGAAAATTTTGAGTTTCTCAAGCGTTTCTTACCTCCAAACTGCCATATCTCGCGAACGGTTTGACCAATCCGCAAAATTTCTGTTGCATCTGAAAGTAGAAACTCGCCCGATTACAACGGTATGCGTACTTTTCCCCTAGGCCGTTCTAGTTACTCGTTTCGAGCCTCAAAACTGCGAAAATTTTGAGTTTCTCAAACGTTTCTTATCTCCAAACTGCCATATCTCGCGAACGGATTGATCAATCCGCAAAATTTCTGTGCCATCTGAAAGTAGAAACTCGCCCGATTACAACGGCAGGTGTAGTTTTCCCCTAGGCCGTTCCAGTTATTCGTTTCGAGCATCAGAACTGCGAAAATTTTGAGTTTCTCAAACGTTTCTTATCTCCAAACTGCCATATCTCGCGAACGGATTGATCAATCCGCAAAATTTCTGTGCCATCTGGAAGTAGAAACTCGCCCGATTACAACGGTATGCGCACTTTTCCCCTAGGCCGTTCCAGCTATTCGTTTCGAGCATCAGAACTGCGAAAATTTTGAGTTTCTCAAGCGTTTCTTACCTCCAAACTGCCATATCTCGCGAACGGATTGATCAATCCGCAAAATTTCTGTTGCATCTGAAAGTAGAAACTCGCCCGATTACAACGGTATGCGCACTTTTCCCCTAGGCCATTCTAGTTATTCGTTTCGAGCATCAGAAATGCGAAAATTTTGAGTTTCTCAAGCGTTTCTTATCTCCAAACTGCCATATCTCGCGAACGGATTGATCAATCCGCAAAATTTCTGTTGCATCTGAAAGTAGAAACTCGCCCGATTACAACGGTATGCGCACTTTTCCCCTAGGCGGTTCTAGTTATTCGTGTCGAGCATCAGAACTGCGAAAATTTTGAGTTTCTCAAGCGTTTCTTACCTCCAAACTGCCATATCTCGCGAACGGATTGACCAATCCGCAAAATTTCTTTTGCATCTGAAAGTAGAAACTCGCCCGATTACAACGGTATGCGCACTTTTCCCCTAGGCCGTTCTAGTTATTCGTGTCGAGCATCACAACTGCGAAAATTTTGAGTTTCTCAAGCGTTTCTTATATCCAAACTGCCATATCTCGCGAACGGATTGATCAATCCGCAAAATTTCTGTTGCATCTGAAAGTAGAAACTCGCCCGATTACAACGGAATGCGCACTTTTCCCCTAGGCCGTTCTAGTTATTCGTGTCGAGCATCAGAACTGCGAAAATTTTGAGTTTCTCAAGCGTTTCTTACCTCCAAACTGCCATATCTCGCGAACGGATTGACCAATCCGCAAAATTTCTGTTGTATCTGAAAGTAGAAACTCGCCCGATTACAACGGTAGGTGTAGTTTTCCCCTAGGCCGTTCTAGTTATTCGTGTCGAGCATCAGAACTGCGAAAATTTTGAGTTTCTCAAGCGTTTCTTATCTCCAATCTGCCATATCTCGCGAACGGATTGATCAATCCGCAAAATTTCTGTTGCATCTGAAAGTAGAAACTCGCCCGATTACAACGGTATGCGCACTTTTCCCCTCGGCGGTTCTAGTTATTCGTTTCGAGCATCAGAACTGCGAAAATTTTGAGTTTCTCAAGCGTTTCTTACCTCCAAACTGCCATATCTCGCGAACGGATTGACCAATCCGCAAAATTTCTATTGCATCTGAAAGTAGAAACTCGCCCGATTACAACGGTATGCGCACTTTTCCCCTAGGCCGTTCTAGTTATTCGTGTCGAGCATCAGAACTGCGAAAATTTTGAGTTTCTCAAGCGTTTCTTACCTCCAAACTGCCATATCTCGCGAACGGATTGACCAATCCGCAAAATTTCTGTTGTATCTGAAAGTAGAAACTCGCCCGATTACAACGGTAGGTGTAGTCTTCCCCTAGGCCGTTCTAGTTATTCGTGTCGAGCATCAGAACTGCGAAAATTTTGAGTTTCTCATGCGTTTCTTATCTCCAATCTGCCATATCTCGCGAACGGATTGATCAATCCGCAAAATTTCTGTTGCATCTGAAAGTAGAAACTCGCCCGATTACAACGGTATGCGCACTTTTCCCCTAGGCGGTTGTAGTTATTCGTTTCGGGCATCAGAACTGCGAAAATTTTGAGTTTCTCAAGCGTTTCTTACCTCCAAACTGCCATATCTCGCGAACGGATTGACCAATCCGCAAAATTTCTGTTGTATCTGAAAGTAGAAACTCGCCCGATTACAACGGTATGCGCACTTTTCCCCTAGCGGTTCTAGTTATTCGTTTCGAGCATCAGAACTGCGAAAATTTTGAGTTTCTCAAGCGTTTCTTACCTCCAAACTGCCATATCTCACGAACGGATTGACCAATCCGCAAAATTTCTGTTGCATCTTAAAGTAGAAACTCGCCCGATTACAACGGTATGCGCACTTTTCCCCTAGGCCGTTCCATCTATTCGTTTCGAGCATCAGAACTGCGAAAATTTTGAGTTTCTCAAGCGTTTCTTACCTCCAAACTGCCATATCTCGCGAACGGATACACCAATCCGCAAAATTTCTGTTGCATCTGAAAGTAGAAACTCGCCCGATTACAACGATATGCGCACTTTTCCCCTAGGCCGTTCTAGTTATTCGTTCGAGCATCAGAACTGCCAAAATTTTGGGTTTCTCAAGCGTTTCTTACTTCCAAACTGCCACATCTCGCGAACGGATCGACCAATCCGCAAAATTTCTGTTGCAACTGAAAGTAGAAACTCGCCCGATTACAACGGTATGCGCACTTTGCCCCTAGGCCGTTCTAGTTATTCGTTCGAGCATCAGAACTGCCAAAATTTTGGGTTTCTCAAGCGTTTCTTACCTCCAAACTGCCATATCTTGCGAACGGATTGACCAATCCGCAAAATTTCTGTTGTATCTGAAAGTAGAAACTCGCCCGATTACAACGGTATGCGCACTTTTCCCCTAGGCCGTTCTAGTTATTCGTGTCGAGCATCACAACTGCGAAAATTTTGAGTTTCTCAAGCGTTTCTTATCTCCAAACTGCCATATCTCGCGAACGGATTGATCAATCCGCAAAATTTCTGTTGCATCTGAAAGTAGAAACTCGCCCGATTAGAACGGTATGCGCACTTTTCCACTAGGCGGTTCTAGTTATTCGTTTCGAGCATCAGAACTGCGAAAATTTTTAGTTTCTCAAGCGTTTCTTACCTCCAAACTGCCATATCTCGCGAACGGATTGACAAATCCGCAAAATTTCTGTTGCTTCTGAAAGTAGAAACTCGCCCGATTACAACGGTATGCGCACTTTTCCCCTAGGCGGTTCTAGTTATTCGTTTCGAGCATCAGAAATGCGAAAATTTTGAGTTTCTCAAGCGTTTCTTACCTCCAAACTGCCATATCTCGGGAACGGATTGACCAATCCGCAAAATTTCTGTTGCATCTGAAAGTAGAAACTCGCCCGATTACAACGGTATGCGTACTTCTCCCCTAGGCCGTTCTAGTTATTCGTTTCGAGCATCAGAACTGCTAAAATTTTGAGTTTCTCAAGCGTTTCTTACATCCAAACTGCCACATCTCGCGAACGGATCGACCAATCCGCAAAATTTCTGTTGCATCTCAAAGTAGAAACTCGCCCGATTACAACGGTATGCGCACTTTGCCCCTAGGCCGTTCTAGTCAATCGTTTCGTGCACCAGAACTGCGAAAATTTTGAGTTTCTCAAGCGTTTCTTATCTCCAAACTGCCATATCTCGCGAACGGATTGATCAATCCGCAAAATTTCTGTTGCATCTGAAAGTAGAAACTCGCCCGATTACATCGGTATGCGCACTTTTCCCCCAGGCGGTTCTAGTTATTCGTTTCGAGCATCAGAAATGTGAAAATTTTGAGGTTTTCAAGCGTTTCTTAAATCCAAACTGCCATATCTCGCGAACGGATTGACCAATCCGCAAAATTTCTGTTGCATCTGAAAGTAGAAACTCGCCCGATTACAACGGTATGCGTACTTTTCCCCTAGGCCGTTCTAGTTACTCGTTTCGAGCATCAGAACTGCGAAAATTTTGAGTTTCTCAAGCGTTTCTTATCTCCAAACTGCCATATCTCGCGAACGGATTCATCAATCCGCAAAATTTCTGTGCCATCTGAAAGTAGAAACTCGCCCGATTACAACGGTAGGTGTAGTTTTCCCCTAGGCCGTTCCAGTTATTCGTTTCGAGCATCAGAACTGCGAAAATTTTGAGTTTCTCAAGCGTTTCTTACCTCCAAACTGCCATATCCCGCGAACGGATTGACCAATCCGCATAATTTCTGTTGCATCTGAAAGTAGAATCTCGCCCGATTACAACGGTATGCGTACTTCTCCCCTAGGCCGTTCTAGTTATTCGTTTCGAGCATCAGAACTGCTAAAATTTTGAGTTTCTCAAGCGTTTCTTACATCCAAACTGCCACATCTCGCGAACGGATCGACCAATCCGCAAAATTTCTGTTGCATCTCAAAGTAGAAACTCGCCCGATTACAACGGTATGCGCACTTTTCCCCTAGGCGGTTCTAGTTATTCGTTTCGAGCATCAGAAATGTGAAAATTTTGAGGTTTTCAAGCGTATGTTAAATCCAAACTGCCATATCTCGCGAACGGATGGACCAATCCGCAAAATTTCTGTTGCATCTAAAAGTAGAAACTCGCCCGATCACAACGGTATGCGTACTTTTCCCCTAGGCCGTTCTAGTCATTCGTTTCGAGCATCAGAACTGCGAAAATTTTGAGTTTCTCAAGCGTTTCTTACGTCCAAACTGCCATATCTCGCGAACGGATCGACCAATCCGCAAAATTTCTGTTGCATCTGAAAGTAGATACTCGCCCTATTACATCGGTATGCGTACTTTTCCCCTAGGCCGTTCCAGTTATTCGTTTCGAGCATCAGAACTGCGAAAATTTTGAGTTTCTCAAGCGTTTCTTACCTCCAAAGTGCCATATCTCGCGAACGGATGAACCAATCCGCATAATTTCTGTTGCATCTGAAATTAGAAACTCGCCCGATTACGACGGTATGCGTACTTCTCCCCTAGGCCGTTCTAGTCATTCGTTTCGAGCATCAGAACTGCGAAAATTTTGAGTTTCTCAAGCGTTTCTTACCTCCAAACTGCCATAGCTCGCGAACGGATTGACCAATCCGCAAAATTTCTGTTGCATCTGAAAGTAGAAACTCGCCCGATTACAACGGTATCCGTACTTTTCCCCTAGGCCGTTCTAGTTACTCGTTTCGAGCATCAGAACTGCGAAAATTTTGAGTTTCTCAAGCGTTTCTTATCTCCAAACTGCCATATCTCGCGAACGGATTCATCAATCCGCAAAATTTCTGTGCCATCTGAAAGTAGAAACTCGCCCGATTACAACGGTAGGTGTAGTTTTCCCCTAGGCCGTTCCAGTTATTCGTGTCGAGCATCAGAACTGCGAAAATTTTGAGTTTCTCAAGCGTTTCTTACCTCCAAACTGCCATATCTCGCGAACGGATTCATCAATCCGCAAAATTTCTGTGCCATCTGAAAGTAGAAACTCGCCCGATTACAACGGTATGCGCACTTTTCCCCTAGGCCGTTCCAGTTATTCATTTCGAGCATGAGAACTGCGAAAATTTTTAGTTTCTCAAGCGTTTCTTACCTCCAAACTGCCATATCTCGCGAACGGATTGACCAATCCGCAAAATTTCTGTTGCATCTAAAAGTAGAAACTCGCCCGATCACAACGGTATGCGTACTTTTCCCCTAGGCCGTTCTAGTCATTCGTTTCGAGCATCAGAACTGCGAAAATTTTGAGTTTCTCAAGCGTTTCTTACGTCCAAACTGCCATATCTCGCGAACGGATCGACCAATCCGCAAAATTTCTGTTGCATCTGAAAGTAGAAACTCGCCCTATTACATCGGTATGCGTACTTTTCCCCTAGGCCGTTCCAGTTATTCGTTTCGAGCATCAGAACTGCGAAAATTTTGAGTTTCTCAAGCGTTTCTTACTTCCAAACTGCCATATCCCGCGAACGGATTGACCAATCCGCATAATTTCTGTTGCATCTGAAAGTAGAATCTCGCCCGATTACAACGGTATGCGTACGTCTCCCCTAGGCCGTTCTAGTTATTCGTTTCGAGCATCAGAACTGCTAAAATTTTGAGTTTCTCAAGCGTTTCTTACATCCAAACTGCCACATCTCGCGAACGGATCGACCAATCCGCAAAATTTCTGTTGCATCTCAAAGTAGAAACTCGCCCGATTACAACGGTATGCGCACTTTGCCCCTAGGCCGTTCTAGTCAATCGTTTCGTGCACCAGAACTGCGAAAATTTTGAGTTTCTCAAGCGTTTCTTATCTCCAAACTGCCATATCTCGCGAACGGATTGATCAATCCGCAAAATGTCTGTTGCATCTGAAAGTAGAAACTCGCCCGATTACAACGGTATGCGCACTTTTCCCCTAGGCCGTTCTAGTTATTCGTTTCGAGCATCAGAAGTGTGAAAATTTTGAGGTTTTCAAGCGTTTCTTAAATCCAAACGGCCATATCTCGCGAACGGATTAACCAATCCGCAAAATTTCTGTTGCATCTGAAAGTAGAAACTCGCCCGATTACAATGGTATGCGCACTTTTCCGCTAGGCCGTTCCAGCTATTCGTTTCGTGCATCAGAACTGCGAAAATTTTGAGTTTCTCAAGCGTTTCTTACCTCCAAACTGCCATATCTCGCGAACGGATTGACCAATCCGCAAAATTTCTGTTGTATCTGAAAGTAGAAACTAGCCCGATTACAACGGTATGCGCACTTTTCCCCTAGGCCGTTCTAGTTATTCGTGTCGAGCATCACAACTGCGAAAATTTTGAGTTTCTCAAGCGTTACTTATCTCCAAACTGCCATATCTCGCGAACGGATTGATCAATCCGCAAAATTTCTGTTGCATCTGAAAGTAGAAACTCGCCCGATTACAACGGTATGCGCACTTTTCCCCTAGGCGGTTCTAGTTATTCGTTTCGAGCATCAGAACTGCGAAAATTTTGAGTTTCTCAAGCGTTTCTTACATCCAAACTGCCATATCTCGCGAACGGATTGACCAATCCCCAAAATTTCTGTTGCATCTGAAAGTAGAAACTCGCCCGATTACAACGGTATGCGCACTTTTCCCCTAGGCCGTTCTAGTTATTCGTGTCGAGCATCAGAACTGCGAAAATTATGAGTTTCTCAAGCGTTTCTTATCTCCAAACTGCCATATCTCGCGAACGGATTGATCAATCCGCAAAATTTCTGTTGCATCTGAAAGTAGAAACTCGCCCGATTACAACGGTATGCGCACTTTTCCCCTAGGCCGTTCTAGGTATTCGTGTCGAGCATCAGAACTGCGAAAATTTTGAGTTTCTCAAGCGTTTCTTACCTCCAAACTGCCATATCTCGCGAACGGATTGACCAATCCGCAAAATTTCTGTTGTATCTGAAAGTAGAAACTCGCCCGATTACAACGGTATGCGCACTTTTCCCCTAGGCGGTTCTAGTTATTCGTTTCGAGCATCAGAACTGCGAAAATTTTGAGTTTCTCAAGCGTTTCTTACCTCCAAACTGCCATATCTCGCGAACGGATTTACCAATCCGCAAAATTTCTGTTGCATCTGAAAGTAGAAACTCGCCCGATTACAACGGTATGCGCACTTTTCCCCTAGGCCGTTCCAGCTATTCGTTTCGAGCATCAGAACTGCGAAAATTTTGAGTTTCTCAAGCGTTTCTTATCTCCAAACTGCCATATCTCGCGAACGGATTGATCAATCCGCAAAATTTCTGTTGCATCTAAAAGTAGAAACTCGCCCGATTACAACGGTATGCGCACTTTGCCTCTAGGCCGTTCTAGTTATTCGTGTCGAGCATCAGAACTGCGAAAATTTTGAGTTTCTCAAGTGTTGCTTACCTCCAAACTGCCATATCTCGCGAACGGATTGACCAATCCGCAAAATTTCTGTTGCATCTGAAAGTAGAAACTCGCCCGATTACAACGGTATGCGCACTTTTCCCCTAGGCGGTTCTAGTTATTCGTTTCGAGCATCAGAAGTGCGAAAATTTTGAGTTTCTCAAGCGTTTCTTACCTCCAAACTGCCATATCTCGGGAACGGATTGACCAATCCGCAAAATTTCTGTTGCATCTGAAAGTAGAAACTCGCCCGATTACAATGGTATGCGTACTTCTCCCCTAGGCCGTTCTAGTTATTCGTTTCGAGCATCAGAACTGCTAAAATTTTGAGTTTCTCAAGCGTTTCTTACATCCAAACTGCCACATCTCGCGAACGGATCGACCAATCCGCAAAATTTCTGTTGCATCTCAAAGTAGAAACTCACCCGATTACAACGGTATGCGCACTTTGCCCCTAGGCCGTTCTAGTCAATCGTTTCGTGCACCAGAACTGCGAAAATTTTGAGTTTCTCAAGCGTTTCTTATCTCCAAACTGCCATATCTCGCGAACGGATTGATCAATCCGCAAAATTTCTGTTGCATCTGAAAGTAGAAACTCGCCCGATTACATCGGTATGCGCACTTTTCCCCTAGGCGGTTCTAGTTATTCGTTTCGAGCATCAGAAATGTGAAAATTTTGAGGTTTTCAAGCGTTTCTTAAATCCAAACTGCCATATCTCGCGAACGGATTGACCAATTCGCAAAATTTCTGTTGCATCTGAAAGTAGAAACTCGCCCGATTACAACGGTATGCGCACTTTTCCCCTAGGCCGTTCTAGTTATTCGTGTCGAGCATCAGAACTGCGAAAATTTTGAGTTTCTCAAGCGTTTCTTACCTCCAAACTGCCATATCTCGCGAACGGATTGACCAATCCGCAAAATTTCTGTTGCATCTGAAAGTAGAAACTCGCCCGATTACAACGGTATGCGTACTTTTCCCCTAGGCCGTTCTAGTTACTCGTTTCGAGCATCAGAACTGCGAAAATTTTGAGTTTCTCAAGCGTTTCTTATCTCCAAACTGCCATATCTCGCGAACGGATTCATCAATCCGCAAAATTTCTGTGCCATCTGAAAGTAGAAACTCGCCCGATTACAACGGTAGGTGTAGTTTTCCCCTAGGCCGTTCCAGTTATTCGTTTCGAGCATCAGAACTGCGAAAATTTTGAGTTTCTCAAGCGTTTCTTACCTCCAAACTGCCATATCCCGCGAACGGATTGACCAATCCGCATAATTTCTGTTGCATCTGAAAGTAGAATCTCGCCCGATTACAACGGTATGCGTACTTCTCCCCTAGGCCGTTCTAGTTATTCGTTTCGAGCATCAGAACTGCTAAAATTTTGAGTTTCTCAAGCGTTTCTTACATCCAAACTGCCACATCTCGCGAACGGATCGACCAATCCGCAAAATTTCTGTTGCATCTCAAAGTAGAAACTCGCCCGATTACAACGGTATGCGCACTTTTCCCCTTGGCGGTTCTAGTTATTCGTTTCGAGCATCAGAAATGTGAAAATTTTGAGGTTTTCAAGCGTATCTTAAATCCAAACTGCCATATCTCGCGAACGGATTGACCAATCCGCAAAATTTCTGTTGCATCTAAAAGTAGAAACTCGCCCGATCACAACGGTATGCGTACTTTTCCCCTAGGCCGTTCTAGTCATTCGTTTCGAGCATCAGAACTGCGAAAATTTTGAGTTTCTCAAGCGTTTCTTACCTCCAAAGTGCCATATCTCGCGAACGGATTAACCAATCCGCATAATTTCTGTTGCATCTGAAAGTAGAAACTCGCCCGATTACAACGGTATGCGTACTTCTCCCCTAGGCCGTTCTAGTCATTCGTTTCGAGCATCAGAACTGCGAAAATTTTGAGTTTCTCAAGCGTTTCTTACCTCCAAACTGCCATATCTCGCGAACGGATTGACCAATCCGCAAAATTTCTGTTGCATCTGAAAGTAGAAACTCGCCCGATTACAACGGTATGCGTACTTTTCCCCTAGGCCGTTCTAGTTACTCGTTTCGAGCATCAGAACTGCGAAAATTTTGAGTTTCTCAAGCGTTTCTTATCTCCAAACTGCCATATCTCGCGAACGGATTCATCAATCCGCAAAATTTCTGTGCCATCTGAAAGTAGAAACTCGCCCGATTACAACGGTAGGTGTAGTTTTCCCCTAGGCCGTTCCAGTTATTCGTGTCGAGCATCAGAACTGCGAAAATTTTGAGTTTCTCAAGCGTTTCTTACCTCCAAACTGCCATATCTCGCGAACGGATTCATCAATCCGCAAAATTTCTGTGCCATCTGAAAGTAGAAACTCGCCCGATTACAACGGTATGCGCACTTCTCCCCTAGGCCGTTCCAGTTATTCATTTCGCTCATCAGAACTGCGAAAATTTTTAGTTTCTCAAGCGTTTCTTACCTCCAAACTGCCACATCTCGCGAACGGATCGACCAATCCGCATAATTTCTGTTGCATCTGAAAGTAGAAACTCGCCCGATCACATCGGTATGCGTACTTTTCCCCTAGGCCGTTCTAGTCATTCGTTTTGAGCATCAGAACTGCGAAAATTTTGAGTTTCTCAAGCGTTTCTTACGTCCAAACTGCCATATCTCGCGAACGGATTGACCAATCCGCAAAATTTCTGTTGCATCTAAAAGTAGAAACTCGCCCGATCACATCGGTATGCGTACTTTTCCCCTAGGCCGTTCTAGTCATTCGTTTTGAGCATCAGAACTGCGAAAATTTTGAGTTTCTCAAGCGTTTCTTACGTCCAAACTGCCATATCTCGCGAACGGATCGACCAATCCGCAAAATTTCTGTTGCATCTGAAAGTAGAAACTCGCCCTATTACATCGGTATGCGTACTTTTCCCCTAGGCCGTTCCAGTTATTCGTTTCGAGCATCAGAACTGCGAAAATTTTGAGTTTCTCAAGCGTTTCTTACCTCCAAAGTGCCATATCTCGCGAACGGATTAACCAATCCGCATAATTTCTGTGGCATCTGAAAGTAGAAACTCGCCCGATTACAACGGTATGCGTACTTCTCCCCTAGGCCGTTCTAGTCATTCGTTTCGAGCATCAGAACTGCGAAAATTTTGAGTTTCTCAAGCGTTTCTTACCTCCAAACTGCCATATCTCGCGAACGGATTGACCAATCCGCAAAATTTCGGTTGCATCTGAAAGTAGAAACTCGCCCGATTACAACGGTATGCGTACTTTTCCCCTAGGCCGTTCTAGTTACTCGTTTCGAGCATCAGAACTGCGAAAATTTTGAGTTTCTCAAGCGTTTCTTATCTCCAAACTGCCATATCTCGCGAACGGATTCATCAATCCGCAAAATTTCTGTGCCATCTGAAAGTAGAAACTCGCCCGATTACAACGGTAGGTGTAGTTTTCCCCGAGGCCGTTCCAGTTATTCGTTTCGAGCATCAGAACTGCGAAAATTTTGAGTTTCTCAAGCGTTTCTTACCTCCAAACTGCCATATCCCGCGAACGGATTGTCCAATCCGCATAATTTCTGTTGCATCTGAAAGTAGAATCTCGCCCGATTACAACGGTATGCGTACTTCTCCCGTATGCCGTTCTAGTTATTCGTTTCGAGCATCAGAACTGCTAAAATTTTGAGTTTCTCAAGCGTTTCTTACATCCAAACTGCCACATCTCGCGAACGGATCGACCAATCCGCATAATTTCTGTTGCATCTCAAAGTAGAATCTCGCCCGATTACAACGGTATGCGTACTTCTCCCCTAGGCCGTTCTAGTTATTCGTTTCGAGCATCAGAACTGCTAAAATTTTGAGTTTCTCAAGCGTTTCTTATCTCCAAACTGCCATATCTCGCGAACGGATTCATCAATCCGCAAAATTTCTGTGCCATCTGAAAGTAGAAACTCGCCCGATTACAACGGTATGCGCACTTTGCCCCTAGGCCGTTCTAGTTATTCGTGTCGAGCATCAGAACTGCGAAAATTTTGAGTTTCTCAAGCGTTTCTTACCTCCAAACTGCCATATTTCGCGAACGGATTGACCAATCCGCAAAATTTCTGTTGCATCTGAAAGTAGAAACTCGCCCGATTACAACGGTATGCGTACTTTTCCCCTAGGCCGTTCTAGTTACTCGTTTCGAGCATCAAAACTGCGAAAATTTTGAGTTTCTCAAACGTTTCTTATCTCCAAACTGCCATATCTCGCTAACGGATTGATCAATCCGCAAAATTTCTGTGCCATCTGAAAGTAGAAACTCGCCCGATTACAACGGCAGGTGTAGTTTTCCCCTAGGCCGTTCCAATTATTCGTTTCGAGCATCAGAACTGCGAAAATTTTGAGTTTCTCAAACGTTTCTTATCTCCAAACTGCCATATCTCGCGAACGGATTGATCAATCCGCAAAATTTCTGTGCCATCTGAAAGTAGAAACTCGCCCGATTACAACGGTAGGTGTAGTTTTCCCCTAGGCCGTTCCAGTTATTCATTTCAGGCATCAGAACTGCGAAAATTTTGAGGTTCTCAAGCGTTTCTTAAATCCAAACGGCCATATCTCACGAACGGATTGACCAATCCGCAAAATTTCTGTTGCATCTGAAAGTAGAAACTCGCCCGATTACAACGGTATGCGCACTTTGCCTCTAGGCCGTTCTAGTTATTCGTGTCGAGCATCAGAACTGCGAAAATTTTGAGTTTCTCAAGTGTTGCTTACCTCCAAACTGCCATATCTCGCGAACGGATTGACCAATCCGCAAAATTTCTGTTGCATCTGAAAGTAGAAACTCGCCCGATTACAACGGTATGCGCACTTTGCCTCTAGGCCGTTCTAGTTATTCGTGTCGAGCATCAGAACTGCGAAAATTTTGAGTTTCTCAAGTGTTGCTTACCTCCAAACTGCCATATCTCGCGAATGGATTGACCAATCCGCAAAATTTCTGTTGCATCTGAAAGTAGAAACTCGCCCGATTACAACGGTATGCGCACTTTTCCCCTAGGCCGTTCTAGTTATTCGTGTCGAGCATCAGAACTGCGAAAATTTTGAGTTTCTCAAGCGTTTCTTATCTCCAAACTGCCATATCTCGCGAACGGATTGATCAATCCGCAAAATTTCTGTTGCATCTGAAAGTAGAAACTCGCCCGATTACAACGGTATGCGCACTTTTCCCCTAGGCGGTTCTAGTTATTCGTTTCGAGCATCAGAACTGCGAAAATTTTGAGTTTCTCAAGCGTTTCTTACTTCCAAACTGCCATATCTCACGAACGGATTGACCAATCCGCAAAATTTCTGTTGCATCTTAAAGTAGAAACTCGCCCGATTACAACGGTATGCGCACTTTTCCCCTAGCCCGTTCTAGTTATTCGTGTCGAGCATCAGAACTACGAAAATTTTGAGTTTCTCAAGCGTTTCTTACCTCCAAACTGCCATATCTCGCGAACGGATTGACCAATCCGAAAAATTTCTGTTGTATCTGAAAGTAGAAACGCGCCCGATTACAACGGTATGCGCACTTTTCCCCTAGGCCGTTCTAGTTATTCGTGTCGAGCATCACAACTGCGAAAATTTTGAGTTTCTCAAGCGTTTCTTATCTCCAAACTGCCATATCTCGCGAACGCATTGATCAATCCGCAAAATTTCTGTTGCATCTGAAAGTAGAAACTCGCCCGATTACAACGGTATGCGCACTTTTCCCCTAGGCCGTTCTACTTATTCGTTTCGAGCATCAGAAGTGCGAAAATTTTGAGTTTCGCAAGCGTTTCTTATCTCCAAACTGCCATATCTCGCGAACGGATTGATCAATCCGCAAAATTTCTGTTGCATCTGAAAGTAGAAACTCGCCCGATTACAACGGTATGCGCACTTTTCCCCTAGGCGGTTCTAGTTATTCGTTTCGAGCATCAGAACTGCGAAAATTTTGAGTTTCTCAAGCGTTTCTTACCTCCAAACTGCCATATCTCACGAACGGATTGACCAATCCGCAAAATTTCTGTTGCATCTTAAAGTAGAAACTCGCCCGATTACAACGGTATGCGCACTTTTCCCCTAGGCCGTTCTAGTTATTCGTGTCGAGCATCAGAACTGCGAAAATTTTGAGTTTCTCAAGCGTTTCTTACCTCCAAACTGCCATATCTCGCGAACGGATTGACCAATCCGCAAAATTTCTGTTGTATCTGAAAGTAGAAACTAGCCCGATTACAACGGTATGCGCACTTTTCCCCTAGGCCGTTCTAGTTATTCGTGTCGAGCATCACAACTGCGAAAATTTTGAGTTTCTCAAGCGTTACTTATCTCCAAACTGCCATATCTCGCGAACGGATTGATCAATCCGCAAAATTTCTGTTGCATCTGAAAGTAGAAACTCGCCCGATTACAACGGTATGCGCACTTTTCCCCTAGGCGGTTCTAGTTATTCGTTTCGAGCATCAGAACTGCGAAAATTTTGAGTTTCTCAAGCGTTTCTTACATCCAAACTGCCATATCTCGCGAACGGATTGACCAATCCCCAAAATTTCTGTTGCATCTGAAAGTAGAAACTCGCCCGATTACAACGGTATGCGCACTTTTCCCCTAGGCCGTTCTAGTTATTCGTGTCGAGCATCAGAACTGCGAAAATTATGAGTTTCTCAAGCGTTTCTTATCTCCAAACTGCCATATCTCGCGAACGGATTGATCAATCCGCAAAATTTCTGTTGCATCTGAAAGTAGAAACTCGCCCGATTACAACGGTATGCGCACTTTTCCGCTAGGCCGTTCTAGGTATTCGTGTCGAGCATCAGAACTGCGAAAATTTTGAGTTTCTCAAGCGTTTCTTACCTCCAAACTGCCATATCTCGCGAACGGATTGACCAATCCGCAAAATTTCTGTTGTATCTGAAAGTAGAAACTCGCCCGATTACAACGGTATGCGCACTTTTCCCCTAGGCGGTTCTAGTTATTCGTTTCGAGCATCAGAACTGCGAAAATTTTGAGTTTCTCAAGCGTTTCTTACCTCCAAACTGCCATATCTCGCGAACGGATTTACCAATCCGCAAAATTTCTGTTGCATCTGAAAGTAGAAACTCGCCCGATTACAACGGTATGCGCACTTTTCCCCTAGGCCGTTCCAGCTATTCGTTTCGAGCATCAGAACTGCGAAAATTTTGAGTTTCTCAAGCGTTTCTTATCTCCAAACTGCCATATCTCGCGAACGGATTGATCAATCCGCAAAATTTCTGTTGCATCTAAAAGTAGAAACTCGCCCGATTACAACGGTATGCGCACTTTGCCTCTAGGCCGTTCTAGTTATTCGTGTCGAGCATCAGAACTGCGAAAATTTTGAGTTTCTCAAGTGTTGCTTACCTCCAAACTGCCATATCTCGCGAACGGATTGACCAATCCGCAAAATTTCTGTTGCATCTGAAAGTAGAAACTCGCCCGATTACAATGGTATGCGTACTTCTCCCCTAGGCCGTTCTAGTTATTCGTTTCGAGCATCAGAACTGCTAAAATTTTGAGTTTCTCAAGCGTTTCTTACATCCAAACTGCCACATCTCGCGAACGGATCGACCAATCCGCAAAATTTCTGTTGCATCTCAAAGTAGAAACTCACCCGATTACAACGGTATGCGCACTTTGCCCCTAGGCCGTTCTAGTCAATCGTTTCGTGCACCAGAACTGCGAAAATTTTGAGTTTCTCAAGCGTTTCTTATCTCCAAACTGCCATATCTCGCGAACGGATTGATCAATCCGCAAAATTTCTGTTGCATCTGAAAGTAGAAACTCGCCCGATTACATCGGTATGCGCACTTTTCCCCTAGGCGGTTCTAGTTATTCGTTTCGAGCATCAGAAATGTGAAAATTTTGAGGTTTTCAAGCGTTTCTTAAATCCAAACTGCCATATCTCGCGAACGGATTGACCAATTCGGAAAATTTCTGTTGCATCTGAAAGTAGAAACTCGCCCGATTACAACGGTATGCGCACTTTTCCCCTAGGCCGTTCTAGTTATTCGTGTCGAGCATCAGAACTGCGAAAATTTTGAGTTTCTCAAGCGTTTCTTACCTCCAAACTGCCATATCTCGCGAACGGATTGACCAATCCGCAAAATTTCTGTTGCATCTGAAAGTAGAAACTCGCCCGATTACAACGGTATGCGTACTTTTCCCCTAGGCCGTTCTAGTTACTCGTTTCGAGCATCAGAACTGCGAAAATTTTGAGTTTCTCAAGCGTTTCTTATCTCCAAACTGCCATATCTCGCGAACGGATTCATCAATCCGCAAAATTTCTGTGCCATCTGAAAGTAGAAACTCGCCCGATTACAACGGTAGGTGTAGTTTTCCCCTAGGCCGTTCCAGTTATTCGTTTCGAGCATCAGAACTGCGAAAATTTTGAGTTTCTCAAGCGTTTCTTACCTCCAAACTGCCATATCCCGCGAACGGATTGACCAATCCGCATAATTTCTGTTGCATCTGAAAGTAGAATCTCGCCCGATTACAACGGTATGCGTACTTCTCCCCTAGGCCGTTCTAGTTATTCGTTTCGAGCATCAGAACTGCTAAAATTTTGAGTTTCTCAAGCGTTTCTTACATCCAAACTGCCACATCTCGCGAACGGATCGACCAATCCGCAAAATTTCTGTTGCATCTCAAAGTAGAAACTCGCCCGATTACAACGGTATGCGCACTTTTCCCCTAGGCGGTTCTAGTTATTCGTTTCGAGCATCAGAAATGTGAAAATTTTGAGGTTTTCAAGCGTATCTTAAATCCAAACTGCCATATCTCGCGAACGGATTGACCAATCCCCAAAATTTCTGTTGCATCTGAAAGTAGAAACTCGCCCGATCACAACGGTATGACTAGTTTTCCCCTAGGCCGTTCTAGTCATTCGTTTCGAGCATCAGAACTGCGAAAATTTTGAGTTTCTCAAGCGTTTCTTACCTCCAAAGTGCCATATCTCGCGAACGGATTAACCAATCCGCATAATTTCTGTTGCATCTGAAAGTAGAAACTCGCCCGATTACAACGGTATGCGTACTTCTCCCCTAGGCCGTTCTAGTCATTCGTTTCGGGCATCAGAACTGCGAAAATTTTGAGTTTCTCAAGCGTTTCTTACCTCCAAACTGCCATATCTCGCGAACGGATTGACCAACCCGCAAAATTTCTGTTGCATCTGAAAGTAGAAACTCGCCCGATTACAACGGTATGCGTACTTTTCCCCTAGGCCGTTCTAGTTACTCGTTTCGAGCATCAGAACTGCGAAAATTTTGAGTTTCTCAAGCGTTTCTTATCTCCAAACTGCCATATCTCGCGAACGGATTCATCAATCCGCAAAATTTCTGTGCCATCTGAAAGTAGAAACTCGCCCGATTACAACGGTAGGTGTAGTTTTCCCCTAGGCCGTTCCAGTTATTCGTGTCGAGCATCAGAACTGCGAAAATTTTGAGTTTCTCAAGCGTTTCTTACCTCCAAACTGCCATATCTCGCGAACGGATTCATCAATCCGCAAAATTTCTGTGCCATCTGAAAGTAGAAACTCGCCCGATTACAACGGTATGCGCACTTCTCCCCTAGGCCGTTCCAGTTATTCATTTCGAGCATCAGAACTGCGAAAATTTTGAGTTTCTCAAGCGTTTCTTACGTCCAAACTGCCATATCTCGCGAACGGATCGACCAATCCGCAAAATTTCTGTTGCATCTGAAAGTAGAAACTCGTCCTATTACATCGGTATGCGTACTTTTCCCCTAGGCCGTTCCAGTTATTCGTTTCGAGCATCAGAACTGCGAAAATTTTGAGTTTCTCAAGCGTTTCTTACCTCCAAAGTGCCATATCTCGCGAACGGATTAACCAATCCGCATAATTTCTGTGGCATCTGAAAGTAGAAACTCGCCCGATTACAACGGTATGCGTACTTCTCCCCTAGGCCGTTCTAGTCATTCGTTTCGAGCATCAGAACTGCGAAAATTTTGAGTTTCTCAAGCGTTTCTTACGTCCAAACTGCCATATCTCGCGAACGGATCGACCAATCCGCAAAATTTCTGTTGCATCTGAAAGTAGAAACTCGCCCTATTACATCGGTATGCGTACTTTTCCCCTAGGCCGTTCCAGTTATTCGTTTCGAGCATCAGAACTGCGAAAATTTTGAGTTTCTCAAGCGTTTCTTACCTCCAAAGTGCCATATCTCGCGAACGGATTAACCAATCCGCATAATTTCTGTGGCATCTGAAAGTAGAAACTCGCCCGATTACAACGGTATGCGTACTTCTCCCCTAGGGCGTTCTAGTCATTCGTTTCGAGCATCAGAACTGCGAAAATTTTGAGTTTCTCAAGCGTTTCTTACCTCCAAACTGCCATATCTCGCGAACGGATTGACCAATCCGCAAAATTACTGTTGCATCTGAAAGTAGAAACTCGCCCGATTACAACGGTATGCGTACTTTTCCCCTAGGCCGTTCTAGTTACTCGTTTCGAGCATCAGAACTGCGAAAATTTTGAGTTTCTCAAGCGTTTCTTATCTCCAAACTGCCATATCTCGCGAACGGATTCATCAATCCGCAAAATTTCTGTGCCATCTGAAAGTAGAAACTCGCCCGATTACAACGGTAGGTGTAGTTTTCCCCGAGGCCGTTCCAGTTATTCGTTTCGAGCATCAGAACTGCGAAAATTTTGAGTTTCTCAAGCGTTTCTTACCTCCAAACTGCCATATCCCGCGAACGGATTGACCAATCCGCATAATTTCTGTTGCATCTGAAAGTAGAATCTCGCCCGCTTACAACGGTATGCGTACTTCTCCCCTATGCCGTTCTAGTTATTCGTTTCGAGCATCAGAACTGCTAAAATTTTGAGTTTCTCAAGCGTTTCTTACATCCAAACTGCCACATCTCGCGAACGGATCGACCAATCCGCATAATTTCTGTTGCATCTGAAAGTAGAAACTCGCCCGATCACATCGGTATGCGTACTTTTCCCCTAGGCCGTTCTAGTCATTCGTTTTGAGCATCAGAACTGCGAAAATTTTGAGTTTCTCAAGCGTTTCTTACGTCCAAACTGCCATATCTCGCGAACGGATTGACCAATCCGCAAAATTTCTGTTGCATCTAAAAGTAGAAACTCGCCCGATCACATCGGTATGCGTACTTTTCCCCTAGGCCGTTCTAGTCATTCGTTTTGAGCATCAGAACTGCGAAAATTTTGAGTTTCTCAAGCGTTTCTTACGTCCAAACTGCCATATCTCGCGAACGGATCGACCAATCCGCAAAATTTCTGTTGCATCTGAAAGTAGAAACTCGCCCTATTACATCGGTATGCGTACTTTTCCCCTAGGCCGTTCCAGTTATTCGTTTCGAGCATCAGAACTGCGAAAATTTTGAGTTTCTCAAGCGTTTCTTACGTCCAAACTGCCATATCTCGCGAACGGATTGACCAATCCGCAAAATTTCTGTTGCATCTAAAAGTAGAAACTCGCCCGATCACATCGGTATGCGTACTTTTCCCCTAGGCCGTTCTAGTCATTCGTTTTGAGCATCAGAACTGCGAAAATTTTGAGTTTCTCAAGCGTTTCTTACGTCCAAACTGCCATATCTCGCGAACGGATCGACCAATCCGCAAAATTTCTGTTGCATCTGAAAGTAGAAACTCGCCCTATTACATCGGTATGCGTACTTTTCCCCTAGGCCGTTCCAGTTATTCGTTTCGAGCATCAGAACTGCGAAAATTTTGAGTTTCTCAAGCGTTTCTTACCTCCAAAGTGCCATATCTCGCGAACGGATTAACCAATCCGCATAATTTCTGTGGCATCTGAAAGTAGAAACTCGCCCGATTACAACGGTATGCGTACTTCTCCCCTAGGCCGTTCTAGTCATTCGTTTCGAGCATCAGAACTGCGAAAATTTTGAGTTTCTGAAGCGTTTCTTACCTCCAAACTGCCATATCTCGCGAACGGATTGACCAATCCGCAAAATTTCGGTTGCATCTGAAAGTAGAAACTCGCCCGATTACAACGGTGTGCGTACTTTTCCCCTAGGCCGTTCTAGTTACTCGTTTCGAGCATCAGAACTGCGAAAATTTTGAGTTTCTCAAGCGTTTCTTATCTCCAAACTGCCATATCTCGCGAACGGATTCATCAATCCGCAAAATTTCTGTGCCATCTGAAAGTAGAAACTCGCCCGATTACAACGGTAGGTGTAGTTTTCCCCGAGGCCGTTCCAGTTATTCGTTTCGAGCATCAGAACTGCGAAAATTTTGAGTTTCTCAAGCGTTCCTTACCTCCAAACTGCCATATCCCGCGAACGGATTGTCCAATCCGCATAATTTCTGTTGCATCTGAAAGTGGAATCTCGCCCGATTACAACGGTATGCGTACTTCTCCCCTATGCCGTTCTAGTTATTCGTTTCGAGCATCAGAACTGCTAAAATTTTGAGTTTCTCAAGCGTTTCTTACATCCAAACTGCCACATCTCGCGAACGGATCGACCAATCCGCATAATTTCTGTTGCATCTCAAAGTAGAATCTCGCCCGATTACAACGGTATGCGTACTTCTCCCCTAGGCCGTTCTAGTTATTCGTTTCGAGCATCAGAACTGCTAAAATTTTGAGTTTCTCAAGCGTTTCTTATCTCCAAACTGCCATATCTCGCGAACGGATTGATCAATCCGCAAAATTTCTGTTGCATCTGAAAGTAGAAACTCGCCCGATTACAACGGTATGCCCACTTTTCCCCTAGGCGGTTCTAGTTATTCGTTTCGAGCATCAGAAATGTGAAAATTTTGAGGTTTTCAAGCGTTTCTTAAATCCAAACGGCCATATCTCGCGAACGGATTGACCAATCCGCAAAATTTCTGTTGCATCCTAAAGTAGAAACTCGCCCGATTACAACGGTATGCGCACTTTTCCCCTAGGCCGTTCTAGTTATTCGTGTCGAGCATCACAACTGCGAAAATTTTGAGTTTCTCAAGCGTTTCTTACCTCCAAACTGCCATATCTCGCGAACGGATTGATCAATCCGCAAAATTTCTGTTGCATCTGAAAGTAGAAACTCGCCCGATTACAACGGTATGCGCACTTTTCCACTAGGCGGTTCTAGTTATTCGTTTCGAGCATCAGAACTGCGAAAATTTTGAGTTTCTCAAGCGTTTCTTACCTCCAAACTGCCATATCTCGCGAACGGATAGACCAATCCGCAAAATTTCTGTTGCATCTGAAAGTAGAAACTCGCCCGATTACAACGGTATGCGCACTTTTCCCCTAGGCCGTTCTAGTTATTCGTGTCGAGCATCAGAACTGCGAAAATTTTGAGTTTCTCAAGCGTTTCTTATCTCCAAACTGCCATATCTCGCGAACGGATTGATCAATGCGCAAAATTTCTGTTGCATCTAAAAGTAGAAACTCGCCCGATTACAATGGTATGCGCACTTTTCCCCTAGGCCGTTCCAGCTATTCGTTTCGAGCATCAGAACTGCGAAAATTTTGAGTTTCTCAAGCGTTTCTTACCTCCAAACTGCCATATCTCGCGAACGGATACACCAATCCGCAAAATTTCTGTTGCATCTGAAAGTAGAAACTCGCCCGATTACAACGATATGCGCACTTTTCCCCTAGGCCGTTCTAGTTATTCGTTCGAGCATCAGAACTGCCAAAATTTTGGGTTTCTCAAGCGTTTCTTACCTCCAAACTGCCATATCTCGCGAACGGATTGACCAATCCGCAAAATTTCTGTTGCATCTAAAAGTAGAAACTCGCCTGATCACATCGGTATGCGTACTTTTCCCCTAGGCCGTTCTAGTCATTCGTTTTGAGCATCAGAACTGCGAAAATTTTGAGTTTCTCAAGCGTTTCTTACGTCCAAACTGCCATATCTCGCGAACGGATCGACCAATCCGCAAAATTTCTGTTGCATCTGAAAGTAGAAACTCGCCCTATTACATCGGTATGCGTACTTTTCCCCTAGGCCGTTCCAGTTATTCGTTTCGAGCATCAGAACTGCGAAAATTTTGAGTTTCTCAAGCGTTTCTTACCTCCAAAGTGCCATATCTCGCAAACGGATTAACCAATCCGCATAATTTCTGTGGCATCTGAAAGTAGAAACTCGCCCGATTACAACAGTATGCGTACTTCTCCCCTAGGCCGTTCTAGTCATTCGTTTCGAGCATCAGAACTGCGAAAATTTTGAGTTTCTCAAGCGTTTCTTACCTCCAAACTGCCACATCTCGCGAACGGATTGACCAATCCGCAAAATTTCTGTTGCATCTGAAAGTAGAAACTCGCCCGATTACAAAGGTATGCGTACTTTTCCCCTATGCCGTTCTAGTTACTCGTTTCGAGCATCAGAACTGCGAAAATTTTGAGTTTCTCAAGCGTTTCTTATCTCCAAACTGCCATATCTCGCGAACGGATTCATCAATCCGCAAAATTTCTGTGCCATCTGAAAGTAGAAACTCGCCCGATTACAACGGTAGGTGTAGTTTTCCCCGAGGCCGTTCCAGTTATTCGATTCGAGCGTCAGAACTGCGAAAATTTTGAGTTTCTCAAGCGTTTCTTACCTCCAAACTGCCATATCTCACGAACGGATTGACCAATCCGCAAAATTTTTGTTGCATCTTAAAGTAGAAACTCGCCCGATTACAACTGTATGCGCACTTTTCCCCTAGGCCGTTCTAGTTATTCGTGTCGAGCATCAGAACTGCGAAAATTTTGAGTTTCTCAAGCGTTTCTTACCTCCAAACTGCCATATCTCGCGAACGGATTGACCAATCCGCAAAATTTCTGTTGTATCTGAAAGTAGAAACTCGCCCGATTACAACGGTATGCGCACTCTTCCCCTAGGCCGTTCTAGTTATTCGTGTCGAGCATCACAACTGCGAAAATTTTGAGTTTCTCAAGCGTTTCTTATCTCCAAACTGCCATATCTCGCGAACGGATTGACCAATCCGCAAAATTTCTGTTGTATCTGAAAGTAGAAACTCGCCCGATTACAACGGTATGCGCACTTTTCCCCTAGGCCGTTCTAGTTATTCGTGTCGAGCATCACAACTGCGAAAATTTTGAGTTTCTCAAGCGTTTCTTATCTCCAAACTGCCATATCTCGCGAACGGATTGACCAATCCGCAAAATTTCTGTTGTATCTGAAAGTAGAAACTCGCCCGATTACAACGGTATGCGCACTTTTCCCCTAGGCCGTTCTAGTTATTCGTGTCGAGCATCACAACTGCGAAAATTTTGAGTTTCTCAAGCGTTTCTTATCTCCAAACTGCCATATCTCGCGAACGGATTGATCAATCCTCAAAATTTCTGTTGCATCTGAAAGTAGAAACTCGCCCGATTACAACGGTATGCGCACTTTTCCCCTCGGCGGTTCTAGTTATTCGTTTCGAGCATCAGAACTGCGAAAATTTTGAGTTTCTCAAGCGTTTCTTACCTCCAAACTGCCATACCTCGCGAACGGATTGACAAATCCGCAAAATTTCTGTTGCATCTGAAAGTAGAAACTCGCCCGATTATAACGGTAGGTGTAGTTTTCCCCTAGGCCGTTCTAGTTATTCGTTTCGAGCATCAGAACTGCGAAAATTTTGAGTTTCTCTAGCGTTTCTTACCTCCAAACTGCCATATCTCGCGAACGGATTGACCAATCCGCAAAATTTCTGTTGCATCTGAAAGTAGAAACACGCCCGATTACAACGGTATGCGCACTTTTCCCCTAGGCCGTTCTAGTTATTCGTGTCGAGCATCAGAACTGCGAAAATTTTCAGTTTTTCAAGCGTTTCTTATCCCCAATCTGCCATATCTAGCGAACGGATTGATCAATCCGCAAAATTTCTGTTGCATCTGAAAGTAGAAACTCGCCCGATTACAACGGTATGCGCACTTTTCCCCTAGGCGGTTCTAGTTATTCGTTTCGAGCATCAGAACTGCGAAAATTTTGAGTTTCTCAAGCGTTTCTTACCTCCAAACTGCCATATCTCGCGAACGGATTGACCAATCCGCAAAATTTCTGTTGCATCTGAAAGTAGAAACTCGCCCGATTACAACGGTATGCGCACTTTTCCCCTAGGCCGTTCTAGTTATTCGTGTCGAGCATCAGAACTGCGAAAATTTTGAGTTTCTCAAGCGTTTCTTACCTCCAAACTGCCATATCTCACGAACGGATTGACCAATCCGCAAAATTTCTGTTGTATCTGAAAGTAGAAACTCGCCCGATTACAACGGTATGCGCACTTTTCCCCTAGGCCGTTCTAGTTATTCGTGTCGAGCATCAGAACTGCGAAAATTTTGAGTTTCTCAAGCGTTTCTTACCTCCAAACTGCCATATCTCGCGAACGGATTGACCAATCCGCAAAATTTCTGTTGCATCTGAAAGTAGAAACTCGCCCGATTACAACGGTAGGTGTAGTTTTCCCCTAGGCCGTTCTAGTTATTCGTTTCGAGCATCAGAACTGCGAAAATTTTGAGTTTCTCTAGCGTTTCTTACCTCCAAACTGCCATATCTCGCGAACGGATTGACCAATCCGCAAAATTTCTGTTGCATCTGAAAGTAGAAACACGCCCGATTACAACGGTATGCGCACTTTTCCCCTAGGCCGTTCTAGTTATTCGTGTCGAGCATCAGAACTGCGAAAATTTTCAGTTTCTCAAGCGTTTCTTATCCCCAATCTGCCATATCTCGCGAACGGATTGATCAATCCGCAAAATTTCTGTTGCATCTGAAAGTAGAAACACGCCCGATTACAACGGTATGCGTAAGAATAGCGCGTCTTCGATGTTTTCGTTTCGTCGCATCAGAACTGCGAAAATTTGGGTTTCTCAAGCGTTTCTTACCTCCAAACTGCCATATCTCGCGAACGGATTGACCAATCCGCAAAATTTCTGTTGTATCTGAAAGTAGAAACTCGCCCGATTACAACGGTAGGTGTAGTTTTCCCCTAGGCCGTTCTAGTTATTCGTGTCGAGCATCAGAACTGCGAAAATTTTGAGTTTCTCAAGCGTTTCTTACCTCCAAACTGCCATATCTCGCGAACGGATTGACCAATCCGCAAAATTTCTGTTGCATCTGAAAGTAGAAACTCGCCCGATTACAACGGTATGCGTACTTTTCCACTAGGCCGTTCTAGTTATTCGTGTCGAGCATCAGAACTGCGAAAATTTTGAGTTTCTCAAGCGTTTCTTACCTCCAAACTGCCATATCTCACGAACGGATTGACCAATCCGCAAAATTTCTGTTGTATCTGAAATTAGAAACTCGCCCGATTACAACGGTATGCGCACTTTTCCCCTAGGCCGTTCTAGTTATTCGTGTCGAGCATCACAACTGCGAAAATTTTGAGTTTCTCAAGCGTTTCTTATCTCCAAACTGCCATATCTCGCGAACGGATTGATCAATCCGCAAAATTTCTGTTGCATCTGAAAGTAGAAACTCGCCCGATTACAACGGTATGCGCACTTTTCCCCTCGGCGGTTCTAGTTATTCGTTTCGAGCATCAGAACTGCGAAAATTTTGAGTTTCTCAAGCGTTTCTTACCTCCACACTGCCATATCTCGCGAACGGATTGACCAATCCGCAAAATTTCTGTTGCATCTGAAAGTAGAAACTCGCCCGATTACAACGGTAGGTGTAGTTTTCCCCTAGGCGGTTCTAGTTATTCGTTTCGAGCATCAGAACTGCGAAAATTTTGAGTTTCTCAAGCGTTTCTTACCTCCAAACTGCCATATCTCACGAACGGATTGACCAATCCGCAAAATTTTCTGTTGCATCTTAAAGTAGAAACTCGCCCGATTACAACGGTATGCGCACTTTTCCCCTAGGCCGTTCTAGTTATTCGTGTCGAGCATCAGAACTGCGAAAATTTTGAGTTTCTCAAGCGTTTCTTACCTCCAAACTGCCATATCTCGCGAACGGATTGACCAATCCGCAAAATTTCTGTTGTATCTGAAAGTAGAAACTCGCCCGATTACAACGGTATGCGCACTTTTCCCCTAGGCCGTTCTAGTTATTCGTGTCGAGCATCACAACTGCGAAAATTTTGAGTTTCTCAAGCGTTTCTTACCTCCAAACTGCCATATCTCGCGAACGGATTGACCAATCCGCAAAATTTCTGTTGCATCTGAAAGTAGAAACTCGCCCGATTACAACGGTATACGCACTTTTCCCCTAGGCCGTTCTAGTTATTCGTGTCGAGCATCAGAACTGCGAAAATTTTGAGTTTCTCAAGCGTTTCTTATCTCCAAACTGCCATACTCTCGCGAACGGATTGATCAATCCGCAAAATTTCTGTTGCATCTGAAAGTAGAAACTCGACCGATTACAACGGTATGCGCACTTTTCCCCTAGGCCGTTCTAGTTATTCGTTTCGAGCATCAGAAATGCGAAAATTTTGAGGTTCTCAAGCGTTTCTTAAATCCAAACGGCCATATCTCGCAAACGGATTGACCAATCCGCAAAATTTCTGTTGCATCTGAAAGTAGAAACTCACCCGATTTCAACGGTATGCGCACTTTTCCCCTAGGCCGTTCTAGTTATTCGTTTCGAGCATCAGAACTGCGAAAATTTTGAGTTTCTCAAGCGTTTCTTACATCCAAACGGCCATATCACGCGAACGGATTGACCAATCCGCATAATTTCTGTTGCATCTGAAAGTAGAAACTCGCCCGATTACAACGATATGCGCACTTTTCCCCTAGGCCGTTCTAGGTATTCGTTTCGAGCATCAGAACTGCCAAAATTTTAAGTTTCTCAAGCGTTTCTTACTTCCAAACTGCCACATCTCGCGAACGGATTGACCAATCCGCAAAATTTCTGTTGCATCTGAAAGTAGAAACTCGCCCGATTACAACGGTATGCGCACTTTTCCCCTAGGCCGTTCTAGTTATTCGTGTCGAGCATCACAACTGCGAAAATTTTGAGTTTCTCAAGCGTTTCTTATCTCCAAACTGCCATATCTCGCGAACGGATTGATCAATCCGCAAAATTTCTGTTGCATCTGAAAGTAGAAACTCGCCCGATTACAACGGTATGCGCACTTTTCCCCTCGGCGGTTCTAGTTATTCGTTTCGAACATCAGAACTGCGAAAATTTTGAGTTTCTCAAGCGTTTCTTACCTCCAAACTGCCATACCTCGCGAACGGATTGACCAATCCGCAAAATTTCTGTTGCATCTGAAAGTAGAAACTCGCCCGATTACAACGGTAGGTGTAGCTTTCCCCTAGGCCGTTCTAGTTATTCGCTCGAGCATCAGAACTGCGAAAATTTTGAGTTTCTCTAGCGTTTCTTACGTCCAAACTGCCATATCTCGCGAACGGATTGACCAATCCGCAAAATTTCTGTTGCATCTGAAAGTAGAAACACGCCCGATTACAACGGTATGCGCACTTTTCCCCTAGGCCGTTCTAGTTATTCGTGTCGAGCATCAGAACTGCGAAAATTTTCAGTTTCTCAAGCGTTTCTTATCCCCAATCTGCCATATCTCGCGAACGGATTGATAAATCCGCAAAATTTCTGTTGCATCTGAAAGTAGAAACTCGCCCGATTACAACGGTATGCGCACTTTTCCCCTAGGCGGTTCTAGTTATTCGTTTCGAGCATCAGAACTGCGAAAATTTTGAGTTTCTCAAGCGTTTCTTACCTCCAAACTGCCATATCTCGCGAACGGATTGACCAATCCGCAAAATTTCTGTTGCATCTGAAAGTAGAAACTCGCCCGATTACAACGGTATGCGCACTTTTCCCCTAGGCCGTTCTAGTTATTCGTGTCGAGCATCAGAACTGCGAAAATTTTGAGTTTCTCAAGCGTTTCTTACCTCCAAACTGCCATATCTCGCGAACGGATTGACCAATCCGCAAAATTTCTGTTGTTTCTGAAAGTAGAAACTCGCCCGATTACAACGGTAGGTGTAGTTTTCCCCTAGGCCGGTCTAGTTATTCGTGTCGAGCATCAGAACTGCGAAAATTTTGAGTTTCTCAAGCGTTTCTTACCTCCAAACTGCCATATCTCGCGAACGGATTGACCAATCCGCAAAATTTCTGTTGCATCTGAAAGTAGAAACTCGCCCGATTACAACGGTATGCGTACTTTTCCCCTAGGCCGTTCTAGTTATTCGTGTCCAGCATCAGAACTGCGAAAATTTTGAGTTTCTCAAGCGTTTCTTACCTCCAAACTGCCATATCTCACGAACGGATTGACCAATCCGCAAAATTTCTGTTGTATCTGAAAGTAGAAACTCGCCCGATTACAACGGTATGCGCACTTTTCCCCTAGGCCGTTCTAGTTATTCGTGTCGAGCATCACAACTGCGAAAATTTTGAGTTTCTCAAGCGTTTCTTATCTCCAAACTGCCATATCTCGCGAACGGATTGATCAATCCGCAAAATTTCTGTTGCATCTGAAAGTAGAAACTCCGCCCGATTACAACGGTATGCGCATTTTCCCCTTGGCGGTTCTAGTTATTCGTTTCGAGCATCAGAACTGCGAAAATTTTGAGTTTCTCAAGCGTTTCTTACCTCCAAACTGCCATATCTCGCGAACGGATTGACCAATCCGCAAAATTTCTGTTGCATCTGAAAGTAGAAGCTCGCCCGATTACAACGGTAGGTGTAGTTTTCCCCTAGGCCGTTCTAGTTATTCGTTTCGAGCATCAGAACTGCGAAAATTTTGAGTTTCTCAAGCGTTTCTTGCCTCCAAACTGCCATATCTCGCGAACGGATTGACCAATCCGCAAAATTTCTGTTACATCTGAAAGTAGAAACACGCCCGATTACAACGGTATGCGCACTTTTCCCCTCGGCGGTTCTAGTTATTTCGTTTCGAACATCAGAACTGCGAAATTTTGAGTTTCTCAAGCGTTTCTTACCTCCAAACTGCCATACCTCGCGAACGGATTGACCAATCCGCAAAATTTCTGTTGCATCTGAAAGTAGAAACTCGCCCGATTACAACGGTAGGTGTAGCTTTCCCTAGGCCGTTCTAGTTATTCGCTCGAGCATCAGAACTGCGAAAATTTTGAGTTTCTCTAGCGTTTCTTACGTCCAAACTGCCATATCTCGCGAACGGATTGACCAATCCGCAAAATTTCTGTTGCATCTGAAAGTAGAAACACGCCCGATTACAACGGTATGCGCACTTTTCCCCTAGCCGTTCTAGTTATTCGTGTCGAGCATCAGAACTGCGAAAATTTTCAGTTTCTCAAGCGTTTCTTATCCCCAATCTGCCATATCTCGCGAACGGATTGATAAATCCGCAAAATTTCTGTTGCATCTGAAAGTAGAAAACTCGCCGATTACAACGGTATGCGCACTTTTCCCTAGGCGGTTCTAGTTATTCGTTTCGAGCATCAGAACTGCGAAAATTTTGAGTTTCTCAAGCGTTTCTTACCTCCAAACTGCCATATCTCGCGAACGGATTGACCAATCCGCAAAATTTCTGTTGCATCTGAAAGTAGAAACTCGCCCGATTAACGGTATGCGCACTTTTCCCCTAGGCCGTTCTAGTTATTCGTGTCGAGCATCAGAACTGCGAAAATTTTGAGTTTCTCAAGCGTTTCTTACCTCCAAACTGCCATATCTCGCGAACGGATTGACCAATCCGCAAAATTTCTGTTGTTTCTGAAAGTAGAAACTCGCCCGATTACAACGGTAGGTGTAGTTTTCCCCTAGGCCGGTCTAGTTATTCGTGTCGAGCATCAGAACTGCGAAAATTTTGAGTTTCTCAAGCGTTTCTTACCTCCAAACTGCCATATCTCGCGAACGGATTGACCAATCCGCAAAATTTCTGTTGCATCTGAAAGTAGAAACTCGCCCGATTACAACGGTATGCGTACTTTTCCACTAGGCCGTTCTAGTTATTCGTGTCGAGCATCAGAACTGCGAAAATTTTGAGTTTCTCAAGCGTTTCTTACCTCCAAACTGCCATATCTCACGAACGGATTGACCAATCCGCAAAATTTCTGTTGTATCTGAAATTAGAAACTCGCCCGATTACAACGGTATGCGCACTTTTCCCCTAGGCCGTTCTAGTTATTCGTGTCGAGCATCACAACTGCGAAAATTTTGAGTTTCTCAAGCGTTTCTTATCTCCAAACTGCCATATCTCGCGAACGGATTGATCAATCCGCAAAATTTCTGTTGCATCTGAAAGTAGAAACTCGCCCGATTACAACGGTATGCGCACTTTTCCCCTCGGCGGTTCTAGTTATTCGTTTCGAGCATCAGAACTGCGAAAATTTTGAGTTTCTCAAGCGTTTCTTACCTCCACACTGCCATATCTCGCGAACGGATTGACCAATCCGCAAAATTTCTGTTGCATCTGAAAGTAGAAACTCGCCCGATTACAACGGTAGGTGTAGTTTTCCCCTAGGCGGTTCTAGTTATTCGTTTCGAGCATCAGAACTGCGAAAATTTTGAGTTTCTCAAGCGTTTCTTACCTCCAAACTGCCATATCTCACGAACGGATTGACCAATCCGCAAAATTTCTGTTGCATCTTAAAGTAGAAACTCGCCCGATTACAACGGTATGCGCACTTTTCCCCTAGGCCGTTCTAGTTATTCGTGTCGAGCATCAGAACTGCGAAAATTTTGAGTTTCTCAAGCGTTTCTTACCTCCAAACTGCCATATCTCGCGAACGGATTGACCAATCCGCAAAATTTCTGTTGTATCTGAAAGTAGAAACTCGCCCGATTACAACGGTATGCGCACTTTTCCCCTAGGCCGTTCTAGTTATTCGTGTCGAGCATCACAACTGCGAAAATTTTGAGTTTCTCAAGCGTTTCTTACCTCCAAACTGCCATATCTCGCGAACGGATTGACCAATCCGCAAAATTTCTGTTGCATCTGAAAGTAGAAACTCGCCCGATTACAACGGTATACGCACTTTTCCCCTAGGCCGTTCTAGTTATTCGTGTCGAGCATCAGAACTGCGAAAATTTTGAGTTTCTCAAGCGTTTCTTATCTCCAAACTGCCATATCTCGCGAACGGATTGATCAATCCGCAAAATTTCTGTTGCATCTGAAAGTAGAAACTCGACCGATTACAACGGTATGCGCACTTTTCCCCTAGGCCGTTCTAGTTATTCGTTTCGAGCATCAGAAATGCGAAAATTTTGAGGTTCTCAAGCGTTTCTTAAATCCAAACGGCCATATCTCGCAAACGGATTGACCAATCCGCAAAATTTCTGTTGCATCTGAAAGTAGAAACTCACCCGATTTCAACGGTATGCGCACTTTTCCCCTAGGCCGTTCTAGTTATTCGTTTCGAGCATCAGAACTGCGAAAATTTTGAGTTTCTCAAGCGTTTCTTACATCCAAACGGCCATATCACGCGAACGGATTGACCAATCCGCATAATTTCTGTTGCATCTGAAAGTAGAAACTCGCCCGATTACAACGATATGCGCACTTTTCCCCTAGGCCGTTCTAGGTATTCGTTTCGAGCATCAGAACTGCCAAAATTTTAAGTTTCTCAAGCGTTTCTTACTTCCAAACTGCCACATCTCGCGAACGGATTGACCAATCCGCAAAATTTCTGTTGCATCTGAAAGTAGAAACTCGCCCGATTACAACGGTATGCGCACTTTTCCCCTAGGCCGTTCTAGTTATTCGTGTCGAGCATCACAACTGCGAAAATTTTGAGTTTCTCAAGCGTTTCTTATCTCCAAACTGCCATATCTCGCGAACGGATTGATCAATCCGCAAAATTTCTGTTGCATCTGAAAGTAGAAACTCGCCCGATTACAACGGTATGCGCACTTTTCCCCTCGGCGGTTCTAGTTATTCGTTTCGAACATCAGAACTGCGAAAATTTTGAGTTTCTCAAGCGTTTCTTACCTCCAAACTGCCATACCTCGCGAACGGATTGACCAATCCGCAAAATTTCTGTTGCATCTGAAAGTAGAAACTCGCCCGATTACAACGGTAGGTGTAGCTTTCCCCTAGGCCGTTCTAGTTATTCGCTCGAGCATCAGAACTGCGAAAATTTTGAGTTTCTCTAGCGTTTCTTACGTCCAAACTGCCATATCTCGCGAACGGATTGACCAATCCGCAAAATTTCTGTTGCATCTGAAAGTAGAAACACGCCCGATTACAACGGTATGCGCACTTTTCCCCTAGGCCGTTCTAGTTATTCGTGTCGAGCATCAGAACTGCGAAAATTTTCAGTTTCTCAAGCGTTTCTTATCCCCAATCTGCCATATCTCGCGAACGGATTGATAAATCCGCAAAATTTCTGTTGCATCTGAAAGTAGAAACTCGCCCGATTACAACGGTATGCGCACTTTTCCCCTAGGCGGTTCTAGTTATTCGTTTCGAGCATCAGAACTGCGAAAATTTTGAGTTTCTCAAGCGTTTCTTACCTCCAAACTGCCATATCTCGCGAACGGATTGACCAATCCGCAAAATTTCTGTTGCATCTGAAAGTAGAAACTCGCCCGATTACAACGGTATGCGCACTTTTCCCCTAGGCCGTTCTAGTTATTCGTGTCGAGCATCAGAACTGCGAAAATTTTGAGTTTCTCAAGCGTTTCTTACCTCCAAACTGCCATATCTCGCGAACGGATTGACCAATCCGCAAAATTTCTGTTGTTTCTGAAAGTAGAAACTCGCCCGATTACAACGGTAGGTGTAGTTTTCCCCTAGGCCGGTCTAGTTATTCGTGTCGAGCATCAGAACTGCGAAAATTTTGAGTTTCTCAAGCGTTTCTTACCTCCAAACTGCCATATCTCGCGAACGGATTGACCAATCCGCAAAATTTCTGTTGCATCTGAAAGTAGAAACTCGCCCGATTACAACGGTATGCGTACTTTTCCCCTAGGCCGTTCTAGTTATTCGTGTCCAGCATCAGAACTGCGAAAATTTTGAGTTTCTCAAGCGTTTCTTACCTCCAAACTGCCATATCTCACGAACGGATTGACCAATCCGCAAAATTTCTGTTGTATCTGAAAGTAGAAACTCGCCCGATTACAACGGTATGCGCACTTTTCCCCTAGGCCGTTCTAGTTATTCGTGTCGAGCATCACAACTGCGAAAATTTTGAGTTTCTCAAGCGTTTCTTATCTCCAAACTGCCATATCTCGCGAACGGATTGATCAATCCGCAAAATTTCTGTTGCATCTGAAAGTAGAAACTCGCCCGATTACAACGGTATGCGCACTTTTCCCCTTGGCGGTTCTAGTTATTCGTTTCGAGCATCAGAACTGCGAAAATTTTGAGTTTCTCAAGCGTTTCTTACCTCCAAACTGCCATATCTCGCGAACGGATTGACCAATCCGCAAAATTTCTGTTGCATCTGAAAGTAGAAGCTCGCCCGATTACAACGGTAGGTGTAGTTTTCCCCTAGGCCGTTCTAGTTATTCGTTTCGAGCATCAGAACTGCGAAAATTTTGAGTTTCTCAAGCGTTTCTTGCCTCCAAACTGCCATATCTCGCGAACGGATTGACCAATCCGCAAAATTTCTGTTACATCTGAAAGTAGAAACACGCCCGATTACAACGGTATGCGCACTTTTCCCCTCGGCGGTTCTAGTTATTCGTTTCGAACATCAGAACTGCGAAAATTTTGAGTTTCTCAAGCGTTTCTTACCTCCAAACTGCCATACCTCGCGAACGGATTGACCAATCCGCAAAATTTCTGTTGCATCTGAAAGTAGAAACTCGCCCGATTACAACGGTAGGTGTAGCTTTCCCCTAGGCCGTTCTAGTTATTCGCTCGAGCATCAGAACTGCGAAAATTTTGAGTTTCTCTAGCGTTTCTTACGTCCAAACTGCCATATCTCGCGAACGGATTGACCAATCCGCAAAATTTCTGTTGCATCTGAAAGTAGAAACACGCCCGATTACAACGGTATGCGCACTTTTCCCCTAGGCCGTTCTAGTTATTCGTGTCGAGCATCAGAACTGCGAAAATTTTCAGTTTCTCAAGCGTTTCTTATCCCCAATCTGCCATATCTCGCGAACGGATTGATAAATCCGCAAAATTTCTGTTGCATCTGAAAGTAGAAACTCGCCCGATTACAACGGTATGCGCACTTTTCCCCTAGGCGGTTCTAGTTATTCGTTTCGAGCATCAGAACTGCGAAAATTTTGAGTTTCTCAAGCGTTTCTTACCTCCAAACTGCCATATCTCGCGAACGGATTGACCAATCCGCAAAATTTCTGTTGCATCTGAAAGTAGAAACTCGCCCGATTACAACGGTATGCGCACTTTTCCCCTAGGCCGTTCTAGTTATTCGTGTCGAGCATCAGAACTGCGAAAATTTTGAGTTTCTCAAGCGTTTCTTACCTCCAAACTGCCATATCTCGCGAACGGATTGACCAATCCGCAAAATTTCTGTTGTTTCTGAAAGTAGAAACTCGCCCGATTACAACGGTAGGTGTAGTTTTCCCCTAGGCCGGTCTAGTTATTCGTGTCGAGCATCAGAACTGCGAAAATTTTGAGTTTCTCAAGCGTTTCTTACCTCCAAACTGCCATATCTCGCGAACGGATTGACCAATCCGCAAAATTTCTGTTGCATCTGAAAGTAGAAACTCGCCCGATTACAACGGTATGCGTACTTTTCCCCTAGGCCGTTCTAGTTATTCGTGTCCAGCATCAGAACTGCGAAAATTTTGAGTTTCTCAAGCGTTTCTTACCTCCAAACTGCCATATCTCACGAACGGATTGACCAATCCGCAAAATTTCTGTTGTATCTGAAAGTAGAAACTCGCCCGATTACAACGGTATGCGCACTTTTCCCCTAGGCCGTTCTAGTTATTCGTGTCGAGCATCACAACTGCGAAAATTTTGAGTTTCTCAAGCGTTTCTTATCTCCAAACTGCCATATCTCGCGAACGGATTGATCAATCCGCAAAATTTCTGTTGCATCTGAAAGTAGAAACTCGCCCGATTACAACGGTATGCGCACTTTTCCCCTTGGCGGTTCTAGTTATTCGTTTCGAGCATCAGAACTGCGAAAATTTTGAGTTTCTCAAGCGTTTCTTACCTCCAAACTGCCATATCTCGCGAACGGATTGACCAATCCGCAAAATTTCTGTTGCATCTGAAAGTAGAAACTCGCCCGATTACAACGGTAGGTGTAGTTTTCCCCTAGGCCGTTCTAGTTATTCGTTTCGAGCATCAGAACTGCGAAAATTTTGAGTTTCTCAAGCGTTTCTTGCCTCCAAACTGCCATATCTCGCGAACGGATTGACCAATCCGCAAAATTTCTGTTGCATCTGAAAGTAGAAACACGCCCGATTACAACGGTATGCGCACTTTTCCCCTAGGCCGTTCTAGTTATTCGTGTCGAGCATCAGAACTGCGAAAATTTTGAGTTTCTCAAGCGTTTCTTATCTCCAATCTGCCATATCTCGCGAACGAATTTATCAATCCGCAAAATTTCTGTTGCATCTGAAAGTAGAAACTCGCCCGATTACAACGGTATGCGCACTTTTCCCCTCGGCGGTTCTAGTTATTCGTTTCGAGCATCAGAACTGCGAAAATTTTGAGTTTCTCAAGCGTTTCTTACCTCCAAACTGCCATACCTCGCGAACGGATTGACCAATCCGCAAAATTTCTGTTGCATCTGAAAGTAGAAACTCGCCCGATTACAACGGTAGGTGTAGTTTTACCCTAGGCCGTTCTAGTTATTCGTTTCGAGCATCAGAACTGCGAAAATTTTGAGTTTCTCTAGCGTTTCTTACCTCCAAACTGCCATATCTCGCGAACGGATTGACCAATCCGCAAAATTTCTGTTGCATCTGAAAGTAGAAACTCGCCCGATTACAACGGTATGCGCACTTTTCCCCTAGGCCGTTCTAGTTATTCGTGTCGAGCATCACAACTGCGAAAATTTTGAGTTTCTCAAGCGTTTCTTATCTCCAAACTGCCATATCTCGCGAACGGATTGATCAATCCGCAAAATTTCTGTTGCATCTGAAAGTAGAAACTCGCCCGATTACAACGGTATGCGCACTTTTCCCCTCGGCGGTTCTAGTTATTCGTTTCGAGCATCAGAACTGCGAAAATTTTGAGTTTCTCAAGCGTTTCTTACCTACAAACTGCCATACCTCGCGAACGGATTGACCAATCCGCAAAATTTCTGTTGCATCTGAAAGTAGAAACTCGCCCGATTACAACGGTAGGTGTAGTTTTCCCCTAGGCCGTTCTAGTTATTCGTTTCGAGCATCAGAACTGCGAAAATTTTGAGTTTCTCTAGCGTTTCTTACCTCCAAACTGCCATATCTCGCGAACGGATTGGCCAATCCGCAAAATTTCTGTTGCATCTTAAAGTAGAAACTCGACAACGGTATGCGCACTTTTCCCCTAGGCCGTTCTAGTTATTCGTGTCGAGCATCACAACTGCGAAAATTTTGAGTTTCTCAAGCGTTTCTTATCTCCAAACTGCCAAATCTCGCGAACGGATTGATCAATCCGCAAAATTTCTGTTGCATCTGAAAGTAGAAACTCGACCGATTACAACGGTATGCGCACTTTTCCCCTAGGCCGTTCTAGTTATTCGTTTCGAGCATCAGAAATGCGAAAATTTTGAGGTTCTCAAGCGTTTCTTAAATCCAAACGGCCATATCTCGCGAACGGATTGACCAATCCGCAAAATTTCTGTTGCATCTGAAAGTAGAAACTCACCCGATTTCAACGGTATGCGCACTTTTCCCCTAGGCCGTTCTAGTTATTCGTTTCGAGCATCAGAACTGCGAAAATTTTGAGTTTCTCAAGCGTTTCTTACATCCAAACGGCCATATCACGCGAACGGATTGACCAATCCGCATAATTTCTGTTGCATCTGAAAGTAGAAACTCGCCCGATTACAACGATATGCGCACTTTTCCCCTAGGCCGTTCTAGGTATTCGTTTCGAGCATCAGAACTGCCAAAATTTTGAGTTTCTCAAGCGTTTCTTACTTCCAAACTGCCACATCTCGCGAACGGATTGACCAATCCGCAAAATTTCTGTTGCATCTGAAAGTAGAAACTCGCCCGATTACAACGGTATGCGCACTTTTCCCCTAGGCCGTTCTAGTTATTCGTGTCGAGCATCACAACTGCGAAAATTTTGAGTTTCTCAAGCGTTTCTTATCTCCAAACTGCCATATCTCGCGAACGGATTGATCAATCCGCAAAATTTCTGTTGCATCTGAAAGTAGAAACTCGCCCGACTACAACGGTATGCGCACTTTTCCCCTCGGCGGTTCTAGTTATTCGTTTCGAGCATCAGAACTGCGAAAATTTTGAGTTTCTCAAGCGTTTCTTACCTCCAAACTGCCATACCTCGCGAACGGATTGACCAATCCGCAAAATTTCTGTTGCATCTGAAAGTAGAAACTCGCCCGATTACAACGGTAGGTGTAGTTTTCCCCTAGGCCGTTCTAGTTATTCGTTTCGAGCATCAGAACTGCGAAAATTTTGAGTTTCTCTAGCGTTTCTTACCTCCAAACTGCCATATCTCGCGAACGGATTGACCAATCCGCAAAATTTCTGTTGCATCTGAAAGTAGAAACACGCCCGATTACAACGGTATGCGCACTTTTCCCCTAGGCCGTTCTAGTTATTCGTGTCGAGCATCAGAACTGCGAAAATTTTCAGTTTCTCAAGCGTTTCTTATCCCCAATCTGCCATATCTCGCGAACGGATTGATCAATCCGCAAAATTTCTGTTGTATCTGAAAGTAGAAACTCGCCCGATTACAACGGTATGCGCACTTTTCCCCTAGGCGGTTCTAGTTATTCGTTTCGAGCATCAGAACTGCGAAAATTTTGAGTTTCTCAAGCGTTTCTTACCTCCAAACTGCCATATCTCGCGAACGGATTGACCAATCCGCAAAATTTCTGTTGCATCTGAAAGTAGAAACTCGCCCGATGACAACGGTATGCGCACTTTTCCCCTAGGCCGTTCTAGTTATTCGTGTCGAGCATCAGAACTGCGAAAATTTTGAGTTTCTCAAGCGTTTCTTACCTCCAAACTGCCATATCTCGCGAACGGATTGACCAATCCGCAAAATTTCTGTTGTATCTGAAAGTAGAAACTCGCCCGATTACAACGGTAGGTGTAGTTTTCCCCTAGGCCGTTCTAGTTATTCGTGTCGAGCATCAGAACTGCGAAAATTTTGAGTTTCTCAAGCGTTTCTTACCTCCAAACTGCCATATCTCGCGAACGGATTGACCAATCCGCAAAATTTCTGTTGCATCTGAAAGTAGAAACTCGCCCGATTACAACGGTATGCGCACTTTTCCCCTAGGCCGTTCTAGTTATTCGTGTCGAGCATCAGAACTGCGAAAATTTTGAGTTTCTCAAGCGTTTCTTACCTCCAAACTGCCATATCTCGCGAACGGATTGACCAATCCGCAAAATTTCTGTTGTATCTGAAAGTAGAAACTCGCCCGATTACAACGGTAGGTGTAGTTTTCCCCTAGGCCGTTCTAGTTATTCGTGTCGAGCATCAGAACTGCGAAAATTTTGAGTTTCTCAAGCGTTTCTTACCTCCAAACTGCCATATCTCGCGAACGGATTGACCAATCCGCAAAATTTCTGTTGCATCTGAAAGTAGAAACTCGCCCGATTACAACGGTATGCGCACTTTTCCCCTAGGCCGTTCTAGTTATTCGTGTCGAGCATCAGAACTGCGAAAATTTTGAGTTTCTCAAGCGTTTCTTACCTCCAAACTGCCATATCTCGCGAACGGATTGACCAATCCGCAAAATTTCTGTTGTATCTGAAAGTAGAAACTCGCCCGATTACAACGGTAGGTGTAGTTTCCCCCTAGGCCGTTCTAGTTATTCGTGTCGAGCATCAGAACTGCGAAAATTTTGAGTCTCTCAAGCGTTTCTTACCTCCAAACTGCCATATCTCGCGAACGGATTGACCAATCCGCAAAATTTCTGTTGCATCTGAAAGTAGAAACTCGCCCGATTACAACGGTATGCGTACTTTTCCCCTAGGCCGTTCTAGTTATTCGTGTCGAGCATCACAACTGCGAAAATTTTGAGTTTCTCAAGCGTTTCTTATCTCCAAACTGCCATATCTCGCGAACGGATTGATCAATCCGCAAAATTTCTGTTGCATCTGAAAGTAGAAACTCGCCCGATTACAACGGTATGCGCACTTTTCCCCTCGGCGGTTCTAGTTATTCGTTTCGAGCATCAGAACTGCGAAAATTTTGAGTTTCTCAAGCGTTTCTTACCTCCAAACTGCCATATCTCGCGAACGGATTGACCAATCCGCAAAATTTCTGTTGCATCTGAAAGTAGAAACTCGCCCGATTACAACGGTAGGTGTAGTTTTCCCCTAGGCCGTTCTAGTTATTCGTTTCGAGCATCAGAACTGCGAAAATTTTGAGTTTCTCAAGCGTTTCTTACCTCCAAACTGCCATATCTCGCGAACGGATTGACCAATCCGCAAAATTTCTGTTGCATCTGAAAGTAGAAACACGCCCGATTACAACGGTATGCGCACTTTTCCCCTAGGCCGTTCTAGTTATTTGTGTCGAGCATCAGAACTGCGAAAATTTTGAGTTTCTCAAGCGTTTCTTATCTCCAATCTGCCATATCTCGCGAACGGATTGATCAATCCGCAAAATTTCTGTTGCATCTGAAAGTAGAAACTCGCCCGATTACAACGGTATGCGCACTTTTCCCCTCGGCGGTTCTAGTTATTCGTTTCGAGCATCAGAACTGCGAAAATTTTGAGTTTCTCAAGCGTTTCTTACCTCCAAACTGCCATATCTCGCGAACGGATTGACCAATCCGCAAAATTTCTGTTGCATCTGAAAGTAGAAACTCGCCCGATTACAACGGTAGGTGTAGTTTTCCCCTAGGCGGTTCTAGTTATTCGTGTCGAGCATCACAACTGCGAAAATTTTGAGTTTCTCAAGCGTTTCTTACCTCCAAACTGCCATATCTCGCGAACGGATTGACCAATCCGCAAAATTTCTGTTGCATCTGAAAGTAGAAACTCGCCCGATTACAACGGTATACGCACTTTTCCCCTAGGCCGTTCTAGTTATTCGTGTCGAGCATCAGAACTGCGAAAATTTTGAGTTTCTCAAGCGTTTCTTATCTCCAAACTGCCATATCTCGCGAACGGATTGATCAATCCGCAAAATTTCTGTTGCATCTGAAAGTAGAAACTCGCCCGATTACAACGGTATGCGCACTTTTCCCCTCGGCGGTTCTAGTTATTCGTTTCGAGCATCAGAACTGCGAAAATTTTGAGTTTCTCAAGCGTTTCTTACCTCCAAACTGCCATATCTCGCGAACGGATTGACCAATCCGCAAAATTTCTGTTGCATCTGAAAGTAGAAACACGCCCGATTACAACGGTATGCGCACTTTTCCCCTAGGCCGTTCTAGTTATTCGTGTCGAGCATCAGAACTGCGAAAATTTTCAGTTTCTCAAGCGTTTCTTATCCCCAATCTGCCATATCTCGCGAACGGATTGATCAATCCGCAAAATTTCTGTTGTATCTGAAAGTAGAAACTCGCCCGATTACAACGGTATGCGCACTTTTCCCCTAGGCGGTTCTAGTTATTCGTTTCGAGCATCAGAACTGCGAAAATTTTGAGTTTCTCAAGCGTTTCTTACCTCCAAACTGCCATATCTCGCGAACGGATTGACCAATCCGCAAAATTTCTGTTGCATCTGAAAGTAGAAACTCGCCCGATTACAACGGTATGCGCACTTTTCCCCTAGGCCGTTCTAGTTATTCGTGTCGAGCATCAGAACTGCGAAAATTTTGAGTTTCTCAAGCGTTTCTTACCTCCAAACTGCCATATCTCGCGAACGGATTGACCAATCCGCAAAATTTCTGTTGTATCTGAAAGTAGAAACTCGCCCGATTACAACGGTAGGTGTAGTTTTCCCCTAGGCCGTTCTAGTTATTCGTGTCGAGCATCAGAACTGCGAAAATTTTGAGTTTCTCAAGCGTTTCTTACCTCCAAACTGCCATATCTCGCGAACGGATTGACCAATCCGCAAAATTTCTGTTGCATCTGAAAGTAGAAACTCGCCCGATTACAACGGTATGCGCACTTTTCCCCTAGGCCGTTCTAGTTATTCGTGTCGAGCATCAGAACTGCGAAAATTTTGAGTTTCTCAAGCGTTTCTTACCTCCAAACTGCCATATCTCGCGAACGGATTGACCAATCCGCAAAATTTCTGTTGTATCTGAAAGTAGAAACTCGCCCGATTACAACGGTAGGTGTAGTTTTCCCCTAGGCCGTTCTAGTTATTCGTGTCGAGCATCAGAACTGCGAAAATTTTGAGTTTCTCAAGCGTTTCTTACCTCCAAACTGCCATATCTCGCGAACGGATTGACCAATCCGCAAAATTTCTGTTGCATCTGAAAGTAGAAACTCGCCCGATTACAACGGTATGCGCACTTTTCCCCTAGGCCGTTCTAGTTATTCGTGTCGAGCATCAGAACTGCGAAAATTTTGAGTTTCTCAAGCGTTTCTTACCTCCAAACTGCCATATCTCGCGAACGGATTGACCAATCCGCAAAATTTCTGTTGTATCTGAAAGTAGAAACTCGCCCGATTACAACGGTAGGTGTAGTTTCCCCCTAGGCCGTTCTAGTTATTCGTGTCGAGCATCAGAACTGCGAAAATTTTGAGTTTCTCAAGCGTTTCTTACCTCCAAACTGCCATATCTCGCGAACGGATTGACCAATCCGCAAAATTTCTGTTGCATCTGAAAGTAGAAACTCGCCCGATTACAACGGTATGCGTACTTTTCCCCTAGGCCGTTCTAGTTATTCGTGTCGAGCATCACAACTGCGAAAATTTTGAGTTTCTCAAGCGTTTCTTATCTCCAAACTGCCATATCTCGCGAACGGATTGATCAATCCGCAAAATTTCTGTTGCATCTGAAAGTAGAAACTCGCCCGATTACAACGGTATGCGCACTTTTCCCCTCGGCGGTTCTAGTTATTCGTTTCGAGCATCAGAACTGCGAAAATTTTGAGTTTCTCAAGCGTTTCTTACCTCCAAACTGCCATATCTCGCGAACGGATTGACCAATCCGCAAAATTTCTGTTGCATCTGAAAGTAGAAACTCGCCCGATTACAACGGTAGGTGTAGTTTTCCCCTAGGCCGTTCTAGTTATTCGTTTCGAGCATCAGAACTGCGAAAATTTTGAGTTTCTCAAGCGTTTCTTACCTCCAAACTGCCATATCTCGCGAACGGATTGACCAATCCGCAAAATTTCTATTGCATCTGAAAGTAGAAACACGCCCGATTACAACGGTATGCGCACTTTTCCCCTAGGCCGTTCTAGTTATTTGTGTCGAGCATCAGAACTGCGAAAATTTTGAGTTTCTCAAGCGTTTCTTATCTCCAATCTGCCATATCTCGCGAACGGATTGATCAATCCGCAAAATTTCTGTTGCATCTGAAAGTAGAAACTCGCCCGATTACAACGGTATGCGCACTTTTCCCCTCGGCGGTTCTAGTTATTCGTTTCGAGCATCAGAACTGCGAAAATTTTGAGTTTCTCAAGCGTTTCTTACCTCCAAACTGCCATATCTCGCGAACGGATTGACCAATCCGCAAAATTTCTGTTGCATCTGAAAGTAGAAACTCGCCCGATTACAACGGTAGGTGTAGTTTTCCCCTAGGCGGTTCTAGTTATTCGTGTCGAGCATCACAACTGCGAAAATTTTGAGTTTCTCAAGCGTTTCTTACCTCCAAACTGCCATATCTCGCGAACGGATTGACCAATCCGCAAAATTTCTGTTGCATCTGAAAGTAGAAACTCGCCCGATTACAACGGTATACGCACTTTTCCCCTAGGCCGTTCTAGTTATTCGTGTCGAGCATCAGAACTGCGAAAATTTTGAGTTTCTCAAGCGTTTCTTATCTCCAAACTGCCATATCTCGCGAACGGATTGATCAATCCGCAAAATTTCTGTTGCATCTGAAAGTAGAAACTCGCCCGATTACAACGGTATGCGCACTTTTCCCCTCGGCGGTTCTAGTTATTCGTTTCGAGCATCAGAACTGCGAAAATTTTGAGTTTCTCAAGCGTTTCTTACCTCCAAACTGCCATACCTCGCGAACGGATTGACCAATCCGCAAAATTTCTGTTGCATCTGAAAGTAGAAACTCGCCCGATTACAACGGTAGGTGTAGTTTTCCCCTAGGCCGTTCTAGTTATTCGTTTCGAGCATCAGAACTGCGAAAATTTTGAGTTTCTCTAGCGTTTCTTACCTCCAAACTGCCATATCTCGCGAACGGATTGACCAATCCGCAAAATTTCTGTTGCATCTGAAAGTAGAAACACGCCCGATTACAACGGTATGCGCACTTTTCCCCTAGGCCGTTCTAGTTATTCGTGTCGAGCATCAGAACTGCGAAAATTTTCAGTTTCTCAAGCGTTTCTTATCCCCAATCTGCCATATCTCGCGAACGGATTGATCAATCCGCAAAATTTCTGTTGCATCTGAAAGTAGAAACTCGCCCGATTACAACGGTATGCGCACTTTTCCCCTAGGCGGTTCTAGTTATTCGTTTCGAGCATCAGAACTGCGAAAATTTTGAGTTTCTCAAGCGTTTCTTACCTCCAAACTGCCATATCTCGCGAACGGATTGACCAATCCGCAAAATTTCTGTTGCATCTGAAAGTAGAAACTCGCCCGATTACAACGGTATACGCACTTTTCCCCTAGGCCGTTCTAGTTATTCGTGTCGAGCATCAGAACTGCGAAAATTTTGAGTTTCTCAAGCGTTTCTTATCTCCAAACTGCCATATCTCGCGAACGGATTGATCAATCCGCAAAATTTCTGTTGCATCTGAAAGTAGAAACTCGCCCGATTACAACGGTATGCGCACTTTTCCCCTCGGCGGTTCTAGTTATTCGTTTCGAGCATCAGAACTGCGAAAATTTTGAGTTTCTCAAGCGTTTCTTACCTCCAAACTGCCATACCTCGCGAACGGATTGACCAATCCGCAAAATTTCTGTTGCATCTGAAAGTAGAAACTCGCCCGATTACAACGGTAGGTGTAGTTTTCCCCTAGGCCGTTCTAGTTATTCGTTTCGAGCATCAGAACTGCGAAAATTTTGAGTTTCTCTAGCGTTTCTTACCTCCAAACTGCCATATCTCGCGAACGGATTGACCAATCCGCAAAATTTCTGTTGCATCTGAAAGTAGAAACACGCCCGATTACAACGGTATGCGCACTTTTCCCCTAGGCCGTTCTAGTTATTCGTGTCGAGCATCAGAACTGCGAAAATTTTCAGTTTCTCAAGCGTTTCTTATCCCCAATCTGCCATATCTCGCGAACGGATTGATCAATCCGCAAAATTTCTGTTGCATCTGAAAGTAGAAACTCGCCCGATTACAACGGTATGCGCACTTTTCCCCTAGGCGGTTGTAGTTATTCGTTTCGAGCATCAGAACTGCGAAAATTTTGAGTTTCTCAAGCGTTTCTTACCTCCAAACTGCCATATCTCGCGAACGGATTGACCAATCCGCAAAATTTCTGTTGCATCTGAAAGTAGAAACTCGCCCGATTACAACGGTATGCGCACTTTTCCCCTAGGCCGTTCTAGTTATTCGTGTCGAGCATCAGAACTGCGAAAATTTTGAGTTTCTCAAGCGTTTCTTACCTCCAAACTGCCATATCTCGCGAACGGATTGACCAATCCGCAAAATTTCTGTTGTATCTGAAAGTAGAAACTCGCCCGATTACAACGGTAGGTGTAGTTTTCCCCTAGGCCGTTCTAGTTATTCGTGTCGAGCATCAGAACTGCGAAAATTTTGAGTTTCTCAAGCGTTTCTTACCTCCAAACTGCCATATCTCGCGAACGGATTGACCAATCCGCAAAATTTCTGTTGCATCTGAAAGTAGAAACTCGCCCGATTACAACGGTATGCGTACTTTTCCCCTAGGCCGTTCTAGTTATTCGTGTCGAGCATCAGAACTGCGAAAATTTTGAGTTTCTCAAGCGTTTCTTACCTCCAAACTGCCATATCTCACGAACGGATTGACCAATCCGCAAAATTTCTGTTGTATCTGAAAGTAGAAACTCGCCCGATTACAACGGTATGCGCACTTTTCCCCTAGGCCGTTCTAGTTATTCGTGTCGAGCATCACAACTGCGAAAATTTTGAGTTTCTGAAGCGTTTCTTATCTCCAAACTGCCATATCTCGCGAACGGATTGATCAATCCGCAAAATTTCTGTTGCATCTGAAAGTAGAAACTCGCCCGATTACAACGGTATGCGCACTTTTCCCCTCGGCGGTTCTAGTTATTCGTTTCGAGCATCAGAACTGCGAAAATTTTGAGTTTCTCAAGCGTTTCTTACCTCCAAACTGCCATATCTCGCGAACGGATTGACCAATCCGCAAAATTTCTGTTGCATCTGAAAGTAGAAACACGCCCGATTACAACGGTATGCGCACTTTTCCCCTAGGCCGTTCTAGTTATTCGTGTCGAGCATCAGAACTGCGAAAATTTTGAGTTTCTCAAGCGTTTCTTATCTCCAATCTGCCATATCTCGCGAACGGATTGATCAATCCGCAAAATTTCTGTTGCATCTGAAAGTAGAAACTCGCCCGATTACAACGGTATGCGCACTTTTCCCCTCGGCGGTTCTAGTTATTCGTTTCGAGCATCAGAACTGCGAAAATTTTGAGTTTCTCAAGCGTTTCTTACCTCCAAACTGCCATATCTCGCGAACGGATTGACCAATCCGCAAAATTTCTGTTGCATCTGAAAGTAGAAACTCGCCCGATTACAACGGTAGGTGTAGTTTTCCCCTAGGCGGTTCTAGTTATTCGTGTCGAGCATCACAACTGCGAAAATTTTGAGTTTCTCAAGCGTTTCTTACCTCCAAACTGCCATATCTCGCGAACGGATTGACCAATCCGCAAAATTTCTGTTGCATCTGAAAGTAGAAACTCGCCCGATTACAACGGTATACGCACTTTTCCCCTAGGCCGTTCTAGTTATTCGTGTCGAGCATCAGAACTGCGAAAATTTTGAGTTTCTCAAGCGTTTCTTATCTCCAAACTGCCATATCTCGCGAACGGATTGATCAATCCGCAAAATTTCTGTTGCATCTGAAAGTAGAAACTCGCCCGATTACAACGGTATGCGCACTTTTCCCCTAGGCCGTTCTAGTTATTCGTTTCGAGCAACAGAAATGCGAAAATTTTGAGGTTCTCAAGCGTTTCTTAAATCCAAACGGCCATATCTCGCGAACGGATTGACCAATCCGCAAAATTTCTGTTGCATCTGAAAGTAGAAACTCGCCCGATTACAACGGTATACGCACTTTTCCCCGAGGCCGTTCTAGGTATTCGTTTCGAGCATCAGAACTGCCAAAATTTTGAGTTTCTCAAGCGTTTCTTACTTCCAAACTGCCACATCTCGCGAACGGATTGACCAATCCGCAAAATTTCTGTTGCATCTGAAAGTAGAAACTCGCCCGATTACAACGGTATGCGCACTTTGCCTCTAGGCCGTTCTAGTTATTCGTGTCGAGCATCAGAACTGCGATAATTTTGAGTTTCTCAAGTGTTGCTTACCTCCAAACTGCCATATCTCGCGAACGGATTGACCAATCCGCAAAATTTCTGTAGTATCTGAAAGTAGAAACTCGCCCGATTACAACGGTATGCGCACTTTTCCCCTAGGCCGTTCTAGTTATTCGTGTCGAGCATCACAACTGCGAAAATTATGAGTTTCTCAAGCGATTCTTATCTCCACACTGCCATATCTCGCGAACGGATTGATCAATCCGCAAAATTTCTGTTGCATCTGAAAGTAGAAGCTCGCCCGATTACAACGGTATGCGCACTTTTCCCCTAGGCGGTTCTAGTTATTCGTTTCGAGCATCAGAACTGCGAAAATTTTGAGTTTCTCAAGCGTTTCTTACCTCCAAACTGCCATATCTCGCGAACGGATTGACCAATCCGCAGAATTTCTGTTGCATCTGAAAGTAGAAACTCGCCCGATTACAACGGTATGCGCACTTTCCCCCTAGGCCGTTCTAGTTATTCGTGTCGAACACCAGAACTGCGAAAATTTTGAGTTTCTCAAGCGTTTCTTATCTCCAAACTGCCATATCTCGCGAACGGATTGATCAATCCGCAAAATTTCTGTTGCATCTGAAAGTAGAAACTCGCCCGATTACAACGGTATGTGCACTTTTCCCCTAGGCGGTTCTAGTTATTCGTTTCGAGCATCAGAACTGCGAAAATTTTGAGTTTCTCAAGCGTTTCTTACCTCCAAACTGCCATATCTCACGAACGGATTGACCAATCCGCAAAATTTCTGTTGCATCTTAAAGTAGAAACTCGCCCGATTACATCGGTATGCGCACTTTTCCCCTAGGCCGTTCTAGTTATTCGTGTCGAGCATCAGAACTGCGAAAATTTTGAGTTTCTCAAGCGTTTCTTACCTCCAAACTGCCATATCTCGCGAACGGATTGACCAATCCGCAAAATTTCTGTTGTATTTGAAAGTAGAAACTCGCCCGATTACAACGGAATGAGCACTTTTCCCCTAGGCCGTTCTAGTTATTCGTGTCGAGCATCACAACTGCGAAAATTTTGAGTTTCTCAAGCGTTTCTTATCTCCAAACTGCCATATCTCGCGAACGGATTGATCAATCCGCAAAATTTCTGTTGCATCTGAAAGTAGAAACTCGCCCGATTACAACGGTATGCGCACTTTTCCCCTAGGCGGTTCTAGTTATTCGTTTCGAGCATCAGAACTGCGAAAATTTTGAGTTTCTCAAGCGTTTCTTACATCCAAACTGCCATATCTCGCGAACGGATTGACCAATCCGCAAAATTTCTGTTGCATCTGAAAGTAGAAACTCGCCCGATTACAACGGTATGCGCACTTTTCCCCTACGCGGTTCTAGTTATTCGTTTCGAGCATCAGAAGTGCGAAAATTTTGAGTTTCTCCAGCGTTTCTTACCTCCAAACTGCCATATCTCGGGAACGGATTGACCAATCCGCAAAATTTCTGTTGCATCTGAAAGTAGAAACTCGCCCGATTACAACGGTAGGTGTAGTTTTCCCCTAGGCCGTTCTAGTTATTCGTTTCGAGCATCAGAACTGCAAAAATTTTGAGTTTCTCAAGCGTTTCTTACCTCCAAACTGCCATATCTCGCGAACGGATTGACCAATCCGCAAAATTTCTGTTGCATCTAAAAGTAGAAACTCACCCGATTACAACGGTATGCGTACTTTTCCCCTAGGCCGTTCTAGTTACTCGTTTCGAGCATCAGAACTGCGAAAATTTTGAGTTTCTCAAGCGTTTCTTACCTCCAAACTGCCATATCTCGCGAACGGATTGACCAATCCGCAAAATTTCTGTTGCATCTGAAAGTAGAAACTCGCCCGATTACAACGGTATACGCACTTTTCCCCTAGGCCGTTCTAGTTATTCGTGTCGAGCATCAGAACTGCGAAAATTTTGAGTTTCTCAAGCGTTTCTTATCTCCAAACTGCCATATCTCGCGAACGGATTGATCAATCCGCAAAATTTCTGTTGCATCTGAAAGTAGAAACTCGCCCGATTACAACGGTATGCGCACTTTTCCCCTAGGCCGTTCTAGTTATTCGTTTCGAGCATCAGAAATGCGAAAATTTTGAGGTTCTCAAGCGTTTCTTAAATCCAAACGGCCATATCTCGCGAACGGATTGACCAATCCGCAAAATTTCTGTTGCATCTGAAAGTAGAAACTCGCCCGATTACAACGGTATACGCACTTTTCCCCTAGGCCGTTCTAGGTATTCGTTTCGAGCATCAGAACTGCCAAAATTTTGAGTTTCTCAAGCGTTTCTTACTTCCAAACTGCCACATCTCGCGAACGGATTGACCAATCCGCAAAATTTCTGTTGCATCTGAAAGTAGAAACTCGCCCGATTACAACGGTATGCGCACTTTGCCTCTAGGCCGTTCTAGTTATTCGTGTCGAGCATCAGAACTGCGAAAATTTTGAGTTTCTCAAGCGTTTCTTACCTCCAAACTGCCATATCTCGCGAACGGATTGACCAATCCGCAGAATTTCTGTTGCATCTGAAAGTAGAAACTCGCCCGATTACAACGGTATGCGCACTTTCCCCCTAGGCCGTTCTAGTTATTCGTGTCGAACACCAGAACTGCGAAAATTTTGAGTTTCTCAAGCGTTTCTTATCTCCAAACTGCCATATCTCGCGAACGGATTGATCAATCCGCAAAATTTCTGTTGCATCTGAAAGTAGAAACTCGCCCGATTACAACGGTATGTGCACTTTTCCCCTAGGCGGTTCTAGTTATTCGTTTCGAGCATCAGAACTGCGAAAATTTTTAGTTTCTCAAGCGTTTCTTACCTCCAAACTGCCATATCTCACGAACGGATTGACCAATCCGCAAAATTTCTGTTGCATCTTAAAGTAGAAACTCGCCCGATTACAACGGTATGCGCACTTTTCCCCTAGGCCGTTCTAGTTATTCGTGTCGAGCATCAGAACTGCGAAAATTTTGAGTTTCTCAAGCGTTTCTTACCTCCAAACTGCCATATCTCGCGAACGGATTGACCAATCCGCAAAATTTCTGTTGTATTTGAAAGTAGAAACTCGCCCGATTACAACGGAATGAGCACTTTTCCCCTAGGCCGTTCTAGTTATTCGTGTCGAGCATCACAACTGCGAAAATTTTGAGTTTCTCAAGCGTTTCTTATCTCCAAACTGCCATATCTCGCGAACGGATTGATCAATCCGCAAAATTTCTGTTGCATCTGAAAGTAGAAACTCGCCCGATTACAACGGTATGCGCACTTTTCCCCTAGGCGGTTCTAGTTATTCGTTTCGAGCATCAGAACTGCGAAAATTTTGAGTTTCTCAAGCGTTTCTTACCTCCAAACTGCCATATCTCGCGAACGGATTGACCAATCCGCAGAATTTCTGTTGCATCTGAAAGTAGAAACTCGCCCGATTACAACGGTATGCGCACTTTCCCCCTAGGCCGTTCTAGTTATTCGTGTCGAACACCAGAACTGCGAAAATTTTGAGTTTCTCAAGCGTTTCTTATCTCCAAACTGCCATATCTCGCGAACGGATTGATCAATCCGCAAAATTTCTGTTGCATCTGAAAGTAGAAACTCGCCCGATTACAACGGTATGTGCACTTTTCCCCTAGGCGGTTCTAGTTATTCGTTTCGAGCATCAGAACTGCGAAAATTTTGAGTTTCTCAAGCGTTTCTTACCTCCAAACTGCCATATCTCACGAACGGATTGACCAATCCGCAAAATTTCTGTTGCATCTTAAAGTAGAAACTCGCCCGATTACAACGGTATGCGCACTTTTCCCCTAGGCCGTTCTAGTTATTCGTGTCGAGCATCAGAACTGCGAAAATTTTGAGTTTCTCAAGCGTTTCTTACCTCCAAACTGCCATATCTCGCGAACGGATTGACCAATCCGCAAAATTTCTGTTGTATTTGAAAGTAGAAACTCGCCCGATTACAACGGAATGAGCACTTTTCCCCTAGGCCGTTCTAGTTATTCGTGTCGAGCATCACAACTGCGAAAATTTTGAGTTTCTCAAGCGTTTCTTATCTCCAAACTGCCATATCTCGCGAACGGATTGATCAATCCGCAAAATTTCTGTTGCATCTGAAAGTAGAAACTCGCCCGATTACAACGGTATGCGCACTTTTCCCCTAGGCGGTTCTAGTTATTCGTTTCGAGCATCAGAACTGCGAAAATTTTGAGTTTCTCAAGCGTTTCTTACATCCAAACTGCCATATCTCGCGAACGGATTGACCAATCCGCAAAATTTCTGTTGCATCTGAAAGTAGAAACTCGCCCGATTACAACGGTATGCGCACTTTTCCCCTACGCGGTTCTAGTTATTCGTTTCGAGCATCAGAAGTGCGAAAATTTTGAGTTTCTCCAGCGTTTCTTACCTCCAAACTGCCATATCTCGGGAACGGATTGACCAATCCGCAAAATTTCTGTTGCATCTGAAAGTAGAAACTCGCCCGATTACAACGGTATGCGCACTTTTCCCCTAGGCCGTTCTTGTTATTCGTTTCGAGCATCAGAACTGCGAAAATTTTGAGTTTCTCAAGCGTTTCTTACCTCCAAACTGCCATATCTCGCGAACGGATTGACCAATCCGCAAAATTTCTGTTGCATCTAAAAGTAGAAACTCACCCGATTACAACGGTATGCGTACTTTTCCCCTAGGCCGTTCTAGTTACTCGTTTCGAGCATCAGAACTGCGAAAATTTTGAGTTTCTCAAGCGTTTCTTACCTCCAAACTGCCATATCTCGCGAACGGATTGACCAATCCGCAAAATTTCTGTTGCATCTGAAAGTAGAAACTCGCCCGATTACAACGGTATACGCACTTTTCCCCTAGGCCGTTCTAGTTATTCGTGTCGAGCATCAGAACTGCGAAAATTTTGAGTTTCTCAAGCGTTTCTTATCTCCAAACTGCCATATCTCGCGAACGGATTGATCAATCCGCAAAATTTCTGTTGCATCTGAAAGTAGAAACTCGCCCGATTACAACGGTATGCGCACTTTTCCCCTAGGCCGTTCTAGTTATTCGTTTCGAGCATCAGAAATGCGAAAATTTTGAGGTTCTCAAGCGTTTCTTAAATCCAAACGGCCATATCTCGCGAACGGATTGACCAATCCGCAAAATTTCTGTTGCATCTGAAAGTAGAAACTCGCCCGATTACAACGGTATACGCACTTTTCCCCTAGGCCGTTCTAGGTATTCGTTTCGAGCATCAGAACTGCCAAAATTTTGAGTTTCTCAAGCGTTTCTTACTTCCAAACTGCCACATCTCGCGAACGGATTGACCAATCCGCAAAATTTCTGTTGCATCTGAAAGTAGAAACTCGCCCGATTACAACGGTATGCGCACTTTGCCTCTAGGCCGTTCTAGTTATTCGTGTCGAGCATCAGAACTGCGATAATTTTGAGTTTCTCAAGTGTTGCTTACCTCCAAACTGCCATATCTCGCGAACGGATTGACCAATCCGCAAAATTTCTGTAGTATCTGAAAGTAGAAACTCGCCCGATTACAACGGTATGCGCACTTTTCCCCTAGGCCGTTCTAGTTATTCGTGTCGAGCATCAGAACTGCGAAAATTTTGAGTTTCTCAAGCGTTTCTTACCTCCAAACTGCCATATCTCGCGAACGGATTGACCAATCCGCAAAATTTCTGTTGCATCTGAAAGTAGAAACTCGCCCGATTACAACGGTATACGCACTTTTCCCCTAGGCCGTTCTAGTTATTCGTGTCGAGCATCAGAACTGCGAAAATTTTGAGTTTCTCAAGCGTTTCTTACCTCCAAACTGCCATATCTCGCGAACGGATTGACCAATCCGCAAAATTTCTGTTGCATCTAAAAGTAGAAACTCACCCGATTACAACGGTATGCGTACTTTTCCCCTAGGCCGTTCTAGTTACTCGTTTCGAGCATCAGAACTGCGAAAATTTTGAGTTTCTCAAGCGTTTCTTACCTCCAAACTGCCATATCTCGCGAACGGATTGACCAATCCGCAAAATTTCTGTTGCATCTGAAAGTAGAAACTCGCCCGATTACAACGGTATACGCACTTTTCCCCTAGGCCGTTCTAGTTATTCGTGTCGAGCATCAGAACTGCGAAAATTTTGAGTTTCTCAAGCGTTTCTTATCTCCAAACTGCCATATCTCGCGAACGGATTGATCAATCCGCAAAATTTCTGTTGCATCTGAAAGTAGAAACTCGCCCGATTACAACGGTATGCGCACTTTTCCCCTAGGCCGTTCTAGTTATTCGTTTCGAGCATCAGAAATGCGAAAATTTTGAGGTTCTCAAGCGTTTCTTAAATCCAAACGGCCATATCTCGCGAACGGATTGACCAATCCGCAAAATTTCTGTTGCATCTGAAAGTAGAAACTCGCCCGATTACAACGGTATACGCACTTTTCCCCTAGGCCGTTCTAGGTATTCGTTTCGAGCATCAGAACTGCCAAAATTTTGAGTTTCTCAAGCGTTTCTTACTTCCAAACTGCCACATCTCGCGAACGGATTGACCAATCCGCAAAATTTCTGTTGCATCTGAAAGTAGAAACTCGCCCGATTACAACGGTATGCGCACTTTGCCTCTAGGCCGTTCTAGTTATTCGTGTCGAGCATCAGAACTGCGAAAATTTTGAGTTTCTCAAGCGTTTCTTACCTCCAAACTGCCATATCTCGCGAACGGATTGACCAATCCGCAGAATTTCTGTTGCATCTGAAAGTAGAAACTCGCCCGATTACAACGGTATGCGCACTTTCCCCCTAGGCCGTTCTAGTTATTCGTGTCGAACACCAGAACTGCGAAAATTTTGAGTTTCTCAAGCGTTTCTTATCTCCAAACTGCCATATCTCGCGAACGGATTGATCAATCCGCAAAATTTCTGTTGCATCTGAAAGTAGAAACTCGCCCGATTACAACGGTATGTGCACTTTTGCCCTAGGCGGTTCTAGTTATTCGTTTCGAGCATCAGAACTGCGAAAATTTTGAGTTTCTCAAGCGTTTCTTACCTCCAAACTGCCATATCTCACGAACGGATTGACCAATCCGCAAAATTTCTGTTGCATCTTAAAGTAGAAACTCGCCCGATTACAACGGTATGCGCACTTTTCCCCTAGGCCGTTCTAGTTATTCGTGTCGAGCATCAGAACTGCGAAAATTTTGAGTTTCTCAAGCGTTTCTTACCTCCAAACTGCCATATCTCGCGAACGGATTGACCAATCCGCAAAATTTCTGTTGTATTTGAAAGTAGAAACTCGCCCGATTACAACGGAATGAGCACTTTTCCCCTAGGCCGTTCTAGTTATTCGTGTCGAGCATCACAACTGCGAAAATTTTGAGTTTCTCAAGCGTTTCTTATCTCCAAACTGCCATATCTCGCGAACGGATTGATCAATCCGCAAAATTTCTGTTGCATCTGAAAGTAGAAACTCGCCCGATTACAACGGTATGCGCACTTTTCCCCTAGGCGGTTCTAGTTATTCGTTTCGAGCATCAGAACTGCGAAAATTTTGAGTTTCTCAAGCGTTTCTTACCTCCAAACTGCCATATCTCGCGAACGGATTGACCAATCCGCAGAATTTCTGTTGCATCTGAAAGTAGAAACTCGCCCGATTACAACGGTATGCGCACTTTCCCCCTAGGCCGTTCTAGTTATTCGTGTCGAACACCAGAACTGCGAAAATTTTGAGTTTCTCAAGCGTTTCTTATCTCCAAACTGCCATATCTCGCGAACGGATTGATCAATCCGCAAAATTTCTGTTGCATCTGAAAGTAGAAACTCGCCCGATTACAACGGTATGTGCACTTTTCCCCTAGGCGGTTCTAGTTATTCGTTTCGAGCATCAGAACTGCGAAAATTTTGAGTTTCTCAAGCGTTTCTTACCTCCAAACTGCCATATCTCACGAACGGATTGACCAATCCGCAAAATTTCTGTTGCATCTTAAAGTAGAAACTCGCCCGATTACAACGGTATGCGCACTTTTCCCCTAGGCCGTTCTAGTTATTCGTGTCGAGCATCAGAACTGCGAAAATTTTGAGTTTCTCAAGCGTTTCTTACCTCCAAACTGCCATATCTCGCGAACGGATTGACCAATCCGCAAAATTTCTGTTGTATTTGAAAGTAGAAACTCGCCCGATTACAACGGAATGAGCACTTTTCCCCTAGGCCGTTCTAGTTATTCGTGTCGAGCATCACAACTGCGAAAATTTTGAGTTTCTCAAGCGTTTCTTATCTCCAAACTGCCATATCTCGCGAACGGATTGATCAATCCGCAAAATTTCTGTTGCATCTGAAAGTAGAAACTCGCCCGATTACAACGGTATGCGCACTTTTCCCCTAGGCGGTTCTAGTTATTCGTTTCGAGCATCAGAACTGCGAAAATTTTGAGTTTCTCAAGCGTTTCTTACATCCAAACTGCCATATCTCGCGAACGGATTGACCAATCCGCAAAATTTCTGTTGCATCTGAAAGTAGAAACTCGCCCGATTACAACGGTATGCGCACTTTTCCCCTACGCGGTTCTAGTTATTCGTTTCGAGCATCAGAAGTGCGAAAATTTTGAGTTTCTCCAGCGTTTCTTACCTCCAAACTGCCATATCTCGGGAACGGATTGACCAATCCGCAAAATTTCTGTTGCATCTGAAAGTAGAAACTCGCCCGATTACAACGGTATGCGCACTTTTCCCCTAGGCCGTTCTTGTTATTCGTTTCGAGCATCAGAACTGCGAAAATTTTGAGTTTCTCAAGCGTTTCTTACCTCCAAACTGCCATATCTCGCGAACGGATTGACCAATCCGCAAAATTTCTGTTGCATCTGAACGTAGAAACTCGCCCGATTACAACGGTATACGCACTTTTCCCCTAGGCCGTTCTAGTTATTCGTGTCGAGCATCAGAACTGCGAAAATTTTGAGTTTCTCAAGCGTTTCTTATCTCCAAACTGCCATATCTCGCGAACGGATTGATCAATCCGCAAAATTTCTGTTGCATCTGAAAGTAGAAACTCGCCCGATTACAACGGTATGCGCACTTTTCCCCTAGGCCGTTCTAGTTATTCGTTTCGAGCATCAGAAATGCGAAAATTTTGAGGTTCTCAAGCGTTTCTTAAATCCAAACGGCCATATCTCGCGAACGGATTGACCAATCCGCAAAATTTCTGTTGCATCTGAAAGTAGAAACTCGCCCGATTACAACGGTATACGCACTTTTCCCCTAGGCCGTACTAGGTATTCGTTTCGAGCATCAGAACTGCCAAAATTTTGAGTTTCTCAAGCGTTTCTTACATCCAAACTGCCACATCTCGCGAACGGATTGACCAATCCGCAAAATTTCTGTTGCATCTGAAAGTAGAAACTCGCCCGATTACAACGGTATGCGCACTTTGCCTCTAGGCCGTTCTAGTTATTCGTGTCGAGCATCAGAACTGCGATAATTTTGAGTTTCTCAAGTGTTGCTTACCTCCAAACTGCCATATCTCGCGAACGGATTGACCAATCCGCAAAATTTCTGTAGTATCTGAAAGTAGAAACTCGCCCGATTACAACGGTATGCGCACTTTTCCCCTAGGCCGTTCTAGTTATTCGTGTCGAGCATCACAACTGCGAAAATTTTGAGTTTCTCAAGCGATTCTTATCTCCAAACTGCCATATCTCGCGAACGGATTGATCAATCCGCAAAATTTCTGTTGCATCTGAAAGTAGAAGCTCGCCCGATTACAACGGTATGCGCACTTTTCCCCTAGGCGGTTCTAGTTATTCGTTTCGAGCATCAGAACTGCGAAAATTTTGAGTTTCTCAAGCGTTTCTTACCTCCAAACTGCCATATCTCGCGAACGGATTGACCAATCCGCAAAATTTCTGTTGCATCTGAAAGTAGAAACTCGCCCGATTACAACGGTATGCGCACTTTCCCCCTAGGCCGTTCTAGTTATTCGTGTCGAACACCAGAACTGCGAAAATTTTGAGTTTCTCAAGCGTTTCTTATCTCCAAACTGCCATATCTCGCGAACGGATTGATCAATCCGCAAAATTTCTGTTGCATCTGAAAGTAGAAACTCGCCCGATTAAAACGGTATGTGCACTTTTCCCCTAGGCGGTTCTAGTTATTCGTTTCGAGCATCAGAACTGCGAAAATTTTGAGTTTCTCAAGCGTTTCTTACCTCCAAACTGCCATATCTCACGAACGGATTGACCAATCCGCAAAATTTCTGTTGCATCTTAAAGTAGAAACTCGCCCGATTACAACGGTATGCGCACTTTTCCCCTAGGCGGTTCTAGTTATTCGTTTCGAGCATCAGAACTGCGAAAATTTTGAGTTTCTCAAGCGTTTCTTACCTCCAAACTGCCATATCTCGCGAACGGATTGACCAATCCCCAAAATTTCTGTTGCATCTGAAAGTAGAAACTCGCCCGATTACAACGGTATGCGCACTTTTCCCCTACGCGGTTCTAGTTATTCGTTTCGAGCATCAGAAGTGCGAAAATTTTGAGTTTCTCCAGCGTTTCTTATCTCCAAACTGCCATATCTCGGGAACGGATTGACCAATCCGCAAAATTTCTGTTGCATCTGAAAGTAGAAACTCGCCCGATTACAACGGTATGCGCACTTTTCCCCTAGGCCGTTCTTGTTATTCGTTTCGTGCATCAGTACTGCGAAAATTTTGAGTTTCTCAAGCGTTTCTTACCTCCAAACTGCCTTATCTCGCGAACGGATTGACCAATCCGCAAAATTTCTGGTGCATCTAAAAGTAGAAACTCACCCGATTACAACGGTATGCGTACTTTTCCCCTAGGCCGTTCTAGTTACTCGTTTCGAGCATCAGAACTGCGAAAATTTTGAGTTTCTCAACCGTTTCTTATCTCCAAAGTGCCATATCTCGCGAACGGATTGATCAATCCGCAAAATTTCTGTTGCATCTGAAAGTAGAAACTCGCCCGATTACAACGGTATGCGTACTTTTCTCCTAGGCGGTTCTAGTTATTCATGTCGAGCATCAGAACTGCGAAAATTTTGAGTTTCTCAAGCGTTTCTTACCTCCAAACTGCCATATCTCGCGAACGGATTGACCAATCCGCAAAATTTCTGTTGCATCTGAAAGTAGAAACTCACCCGATTACAACGGTATGCGTACTTTTCCCCTAGGCCGTTCTAGTTACTCGTTTCGAGCATCAGAACTGCGAAAATTTTGAGTTTCTCAAGCGTTTCTTATCTCCAAAGTGCCATATCTCGCGAACGGATTGATCAATCCGCAAAATTTCTGTTGCATCTGAAAGTAGAAACTCGCCCGATTACAACGGTAGGTGTAGTTTTCCCCTAGGCCGTTCCAGTTATTCATTTCGAGCATCAGAACTGCGAAAATTTTGAGTTTCTCAAGCGTTTCTTACCTCCAAACTGCCATATCTCGCGAACGGATTGACCAATCCGCAAAATTTCTGTTGCTTCTGAAAGTAGAAACTCGCCCGATTACAACGGTATGCGCACTTTTCCCCTACGCGGTTCTAGTTATTCGTTTCGAGCATCAGAAGTGCGAAAATTTTGAGTTTCTCCAGCGTTTCTTACCTCCAAACTGCCATATCTCGGGAACGGATTGACCAATCCGCAAAATTTCTGTTGCATCTGAAAGTAGAAACTCGCCCGATTACAACGGTATGCGCACTTTTCCCCTAGGGCGTTCTTGTTATTCGTTTCGAGCATCAGAACTGCGAAAATTTTGAGTTTCTCAAGCGTTTCTTACCTCCAAACTGCCATATCTCGCGAACGGATTGACCAATCCGCAAAATTTCTGTTGCTTCCAGAAGTAGAAACTCACCCGATTACAACGGTATGCGTACTTTTCCCCTAGGCCGTTCTTGTTACTCGTTTCGAGCATCAGAACTGCGAAAATTTTGAGTTTCTCAACCGTTTCTTATCTCCAAAGTGCCATATCTCGCGAACGGATTGATCAATCCGCAAAATTTCTGTTGCATCTGAAAGTAGAAACTCGCCCGATTACAACAGTATGTGTAGTTTTCCCCTACGCCGTTCCAGTTATACATTTCGAGCATCAGAACTGCGAAAATTTTGAGTTTCTCAAGCGTTTCTTACCTCCAAACTGCCATATCTCGCGAACGGATTGACCAATCCGCAAAATTTCTGTTGCATCTGAAAGTAGAAACTCGCCCGATTACAACGGGATGCGCACTTTTCCCCTAGGCCGTTCTAGTTATTCGTGTCGAGCATCAGAACTGCGAAAATTTTGAGTTTCTCAAGCGTTTCTTACCTCCAAACTGCCATATCTCGGGAACGGATTGACCAATCCGCAAAATTTCTGTTGCATCTGAAAGTAGAAACTCGCCCGATTACAATGGTATGCGCACTTTTCCCCTAGACCGTTCTAGTTATTCGTGTCGAGCATCAGAACTGCGAAAATTTTGAGTTTCTCAAGCGTTTCTTACCTCCAAACTGCCATATCTCGCGAACGGATTGACCAATCCGCAAAATTTCTGTTGCATCTAAAAGTAGAAACTCACCCGATTACAACGGTATGCGTACTTTTCCCCTAGGCCGTTCTAGTTACTAGTTTCGAGCATCAGAACTGCGAAAATTTTGAGTTTCTCAAGCGTTTCTTATCTCCAAAGTGCCATATCTCGCGAACGGATTGACCAATCCGCAAAATTTCTGTTGTATCTGAAAGTAGAAACTCGCCCGATTACAACGGTATGCGCACTTTTCCCCTAGACCGTTCTAGTTATTCGTGTCGAGCATCAGAACTGCGAAAATTTTGAGTTTCTCAAGCGTTTCTTACCTCCAAACTGCCATATCTCGCGAACGGATTGACCAATCCGCAAAATTTCTGTTGCATCTAAAAGTAGAAACTCACCCGATTACAACGGTATGCGTACTTTTCCCCTAGGCCGTTCTAGTTACTAGTTTCGAGCATCAGAACTGCGAAAATTTTGAGTTTCTCAAGCGTTTCTTATCTCCAAAGTGCCATATCTCGCGAACGGATTGATCAATCCGCAAAATTTCTGTTGCATCTGAAAGTAGAAACTCGCCCGATTACAACGGTAGGTGTAGTTTTCCCCTAGGCCGTTCCAGTTATTCATTTCGAGCATCAGAACTGCGAAAATTTTGAGTTTCTCAAGCGTTTCTTACCTCCAAATTGCCATATCTCGCGAACGGATTGACCAATCCGCAAAATTTATGTTGCTTCTGAAAGTAGAAACTCGCCCGATTACAACGGTATGCGCACTTTTCCCCTACGCGGTTCTAGTTATTCGTTTCGAGCATCAGAAGTGCGAAAATTTGGAGTTTCTCCAGCGTTTCTTACCTCCAAACTGCCATATCTCGGGAACGGATTGACCAATCCGCAAAATTTCTGTTGCATCTGAAAGTAGAAACTCGCCCGATTACAACGGTATGCGCCCTTTTCCCCTAGGCCGTTCTTGTTATTCGTTTCGAGCATCAGAACTGCGAAAATTTTGAGTTTCTCAAGCGTTTCTTACCACCAAACTGCCATATCGCGCGAACGGATTGACCAATCCGCAAAATTTCTGTGGCATCTAAAAGTAGAAACTCACCCGATTACAACGGTATGCGTACTTTTCCCCTAGGCCGTTCTAGTTACTCGTTTCGAGCATCAGAACTGCGAAAATTTTGAGTTTCTCAAGCGTTTCTTATCTCCAAAGTGCCATATCTCGCGAACGGATTGATCAATCCGCAAAATTTCTGTTGCATCTGAAAGTAGAAACTCGCCCGATTACAACAGTATGTGTAGTTTTCCCCTAGGCCGTTCCAGTTATACATTTCGAGCATCAGAACTGCGAAAATTTTGAGTTTCTCAAGCGTTTCTTATCTCCAAAGTGCCATATCTCGCGAACGGATTGATCAATCCGCAAAATTTCTGTTGCATCTGAAAGTAGAAACTCGCCCGATTACAACGGTAGGTGTAGTTTTCCCCTAGGCCGTTCCAGTTATTCATTTCGAGCATCAGAACTGCGAAAATTTTGAGTTTCTCAAGCGTTTCTTACCTCCAAATTGCCATATCTCGCGAACGGATTGACCAATCCGCAAAATTTATGTTGCTTCTGAAAGTAGAAACTCGCCCGATTACAACGGTATGCGCACTTTTCCCCTACGCGGTTCTAGTTATTCGTTTCGAGCATCAGAAGTGCGAAAATTTTGAGTTTCTCCAGCGTTTCTTACCTCCAAACTGCCATATCTCGGGAACGGATTGACCAATCCGCAAAATTTCTGTTGCATCTGAAAGTAGAAACTCGCCCGATTACAACGGTATGCGCCCTTTTCCCCTAGGCCGTTCTTGTTATTCGTTTCGAGCATCAGAACTGCGAAAATTTTGAGTTTCTCAAGCGTTTCTTACCACCAAACTGCCATATCGCGCGAACGGATTGACCAATCCGCAAAATTTCTGTGGCATCTAAAAGTAGAAACTCACCCGATTACAACGGTATGCGTACTTTTCCCCTGGGCCGTTCTAGTTACTCGTTTCGAGCATCAGAACTGCGAAAATTTTGAGTTTCTCAAGCGTTTCTTATCTCCAAAGTGCCATATCTCGCGAACGGATTGATCAATCCGCAAAATTTCTGTTGCATCTGAAAGTAGAAACTCGCCCGATTACAACAGTATGTGTAGTTTTCCCCTAGGCCGTTCCAGTTATACATTTCGAGCATCAGAACTGCGAAAATTTTGAGTTTCTCAAGCGTTTCTTACCTCCAAACTGCCATATCTCGCGAACAGATTGACCAATCCGCAAAATTTCTGTTGCTTCTGAAAGTAGAAACTCGCCCGATTACAACGGTATGCGCACTTTTCCCCTAGGCGGTTCTAGTTATTCGTTTCGAGCATCAGAAATGCGAAAATTTTGAGTTTCTCAAGCGTTTCTTACCTCCAAACTGCCATATCTCGCGAACGGATTGACCAATCCGCAAAATTTCTGTTGCATCTGAAAGTAGAAACTCGCCCGATTACAACGAGATGCGCACTTTTCCCCTAGGCCGTTCTAGTTATTCGTGTCGAGCATCAGAACTGCGAAAATTTTGAGTTTCTCAAGCGTTTCTTACCTCCAAACTGCCATATCTCGCGAACGGATTGACCAATCCGCAAAATTTCTGTTGCATCTAAAAGTAGAAACTCGCCCGATTACAACGGTATGCGCACTTTTCCCCTAGGCCGTTCTAGTTATTCTTGTCGAGCATCAGAACTGCGAAAATTTTGAGTTTCTCAAGCGTTTCTTACCTCCAAACTGCCATATCTCCCGAACGGATTGACCAATCCGCAAAATTTCTGTTGCATCTGAAAGTAGAAACTCGCCCGATTACAACGGTAGGTGTAGTTTTCCCCTAGGCCGTTCTAGTTATTCGTTTCGAGCATCAGAACTGCGAAAATTTTGAGTTTCTCAAGCGTTTCTTACCTCCAAACTGCCATATCTCGGGAACGGATTGACCAATCCGCAAAATTTCTGTTGCATCTGAAAGTAGAAACTCGCCCGATTACAACGGTATGCGCACTTTTCCCCTAGACCGTTCTAGTTATTCGTGTCGAGCATCAGAACTGCGAAAATTTTGAGTTTCTCAAGCGTTTCTTACCTCCAAACTGCCATATCTCGCGAACGGATTGACCAATCCGCAAAATTTCTGTTGCATCTAAAAGTAGAAACTCACCCGATTACAACGGTATGCGTACTTTTCCCCTAGGCCGTTCTAGTTACTCGTTTCGAGCATCAGAACTGCGAAAATTTTGAGTTTCTCAAGCGTTTCTTATCTCCAAAGTGCCATATCTCGCGAACGGATTGATCAATCCGCAAAATTTCTGTTGCATCTGAAAGTAGAAACTCGCCCGATTACAACGGTAGGTGTAGTTTTCCCCTAGGCCGTTCCAGTTATTCATTTCGAGCATCAGAACTGCGAAAATTTTGAGTTTCTCAAGCGTTTCTTACCTCCAAATTGCCATATCTCGCGAACGGATTGACCAATCCGCAAAATTTATGTTGCTTCTGAAAGTAGAAACTCGCCCGATTACAACGGTATGCGCACTTTTCCCCTACGCGGTTCTAGTTATTCGTTTCGAGCATCAGAAGTGCGAAAATTTTGAGTTTCTCCAGCGTTTCTTACCTCCAAACTGCCATATCTCGGGAACGGATTGACCAATCCGCAAAATTTCTGTTGCATCTGAAAGTAGAAACTCGCCCGATTACAACGGTATGCGCCCTTTTCCCCTAGGCCGTTCTTGTTATTCGTTTCGAGCATCAGAACTGCGAAAATTTTGAGTTTCTCAAGCGTTTCTTACCACCAAACTGCCATATCGCGCGAACGGATTGACCAATCCGCAAAATTTCTGTGGCATCTAAAAGTAGAAACTCACCCGATTACAACGGTATGCGTACTTTTCCCCTAGGCCGTTCTAGTTACTCGTTTCGAGCATCAGAACTGCGAAAATTTTGAGTTTCTCAAGCGTTTCTTATCTCCAAAGTGCCATATCTCGCGAACGGATTGATCAATCCGCAAAATTTCTGTTGCATCTGAAAGTAGAAACTCGCCCGATTACAACAGTATGTGTAGTTTTCCCCTAGGCCGTTCCAGTTATACATTTCGAGCATCAGAACTGCGAAAATTTTGAGTTTCTCAAGCGTTTCTTACCTCCAAACTGCCATATCTCGCGAACGGATTGACCAATCCGCAAAATTTCTGTTGCTTCTGAAAGTAGAAACTCGCCCGATTACAACGGTATGCGCACTTTTCCCCTAGGCGGTTGTAGTTATTCGTTTCGAGCATCAGAAGTGCGAAAATTTTGAGTTTCTCAAGCGTTTCTTACCTCCAAACTGCCATATCTCGGGAACGGATTGACCAATCCGCAAAATTTCTGTTGCATCTGAAAGTAGAAACTCGCCCGATTACAACGGTATGCGCACTTTTCCCCTAGGCCGTTCTTGTTATTCGTTTCGAGCATCAGAACTGCGAAAATTTTGAGTTTCTCAAGCGGTTCTTACCTCCAAACTGCCATACCTCGCGAACGGATTGACCAATCCGCAAAATTTCTGTTGCATCTGAAAGTAGAAACTCGCCCGATTACAACGGGATGCGCACTTTTCCCCTAGGCCGTTCTAGTTATTCGTGTCGAGCATCAGAACTGCGAAAATTTTGAGTTTCTCAAGCGTTTCTTACCTCCAAACTGCCATATCTCGCGAACGGATTGACCAATCCGCAAAATTTCTGTTGCATCTGAAAGTAGAAACTCGCCCGATTACAACGGTATGCGCACTTTTCCCCTAGGCCGTTCTTGTTATTCGTTTCGAGCATCAGAACTGCGAAAATTTTGAGTTTCTCAAGCGGTTCTTACCTCCAAACTGCCATACCTCGCGAACGGATTGACCAATCCGCAAAATTTCTGTTGCATCTGAAAGTAGAAGCTCGCCCGATTACAACGGTATGCGCCCTTTTCCCCTAGGCCGTTCTAGTTACTCGTTTCGAGCATCAGAACTGCGAAAATTTTGAGTTTCTCAAGCGTTTCTTATCTCCAAAGTGCCATATCTCGCGAACGGATTGATCAATCCGCAAAATTTCTGTTGCATCTGAAAGTAGAAACTCGCCCGATTACAACAGTGTGTGTAGTTTTCCCCTAGGCCGTTCCAGTTATACATTTCGAGCATCAGAACTGCGAAAATTTTGAGTTTCTCAAGCGTTTCTTACCTCCAAACTGCCATATCTCGCGAACAGATTGACCAATCCGCAAAATTTCTGTTGCTTCTGAAAGTAGAAACTCGCCCGATTACAACGGTATGCGCACTTTTCCCCTAGGCGGTTCTAGTTATTCGTTTCGAGCATCAGAAATGCGAAAATTTTGAGTTTCTCAAGCGTTTCTTACCTCCAAACTGCCATATCTCGCGAACGGATTGACCAATCCGCAAAATTTCTGTTGCATCTGAAAGTAGAAACTCGCCCGATTACAACGGGATGCGCACTTTTCCCCTAGGCCGTTCTAGTTATTCGTGTCGAGCATCAGAACTGCGAAAATTTTGAGTTTCTCAAGCGTTTCTTACCTCCAAACTGCCATATCTCGCGAACGGATTGACCAATCCGCAAAATTTCTGTTGCATCTAAAAGTAGAAACTCGCCCGATTACAACGGTATGCGCACTTTTCCCCTAGGCCGTTCTAGTTATTCTTGTCGAGCATCAGAACTGCGAAAATTTTGAGTTTCTCAAGCGTTTCTTACCTCCAAACTGCCATATCTCCCGAACGGATTGACCAATCCGCAAAATTTCTGTTGCATCTGAAAGTAGAAACTCGCCCGATTACAACGGTAGGTGTAGTTTTCCCCTAGGCCGTTCTAGTTATTCGTTTCGAGCATCAGAACTGCGAAAATTTTGAGTTTCTCAAGCGTTTCTTACCTCCAAACTGCCATATCTCGGGAACGGATTGACCAATCCGCAAAATTTCTGTTGCATCTGAAAGTAGAAACTCGCCCGATTACAACGGTATGCGCACTTTTCCCCTAGACCGTTCTAGTTATTCGTGTCGAGCATCAGAACTGCGAAAATTTTGAGTTTCTCAAGCGTTTCTTACCTCCAAACTGCCATATCTCGCGAACGGATTGACCAATCCGCAAAATTTCTGTTGCATCTAAAAGTAGAAACTCACCCGATTACAACGGTATGCGCACTTTTCCCCTAGGCCGTTCTAGTTATTCTTGTCGAGCATCAGAACTGCGAAAATTTTGAGTTTCTCAAGCGTTTCTTACCTCCAAACTGCCATATCTCCCGAACGGATGGACCAATCCGCAAAATTTCTGTTGCATCTGAAAGTAGAAACTCGCCCGATTACAACGGTATGCGCCCTTTTCCCCTAGGCCGTTCTTGTTATTCGTTTCGGGCATCAGAACTGCGAAAATTTTGAGTTTCTCAAGCGTTTCTTACCACCAAACTGCCATATCGCGCGAACGGATTGACCAATCCGCAAAATTTCTGTGGCATCTAAAAGTAGAAACTCACCCGATTACAACGGTATGCGTACTTTTCCCCTAGGCCGTTCTAGTTACTCGTTTCGAGCATCAGAACTGCGAAAATTTTGAGTTTCTCATGCGTTTCTTATCTCCAAAGTGCCATATCTCGCGAACGGATAGATCAATCCGCAAAATTTCTGTTGCATCTGAAAGTAGAAACTCGCCCGATTACAACAGTATGTGTAGTTTTCCCCTAGGCCGTTCCAGTTATACATTTCGAGCATCAGAACTGCGAAAATTTTGAGTTTCTCAAGCGTTTCTTACCTCCAAACTGCCATATCTCGCGAACAGATTGACCAATCCGCAAAATTTCTGTTGCTTCTGAAAGTAGAAACTCGCCCGATTACAACGGTATGCGCACTTTTCCCCTAGGCGGTTCTAGTTATTCGTTTCGAGCATCAGAAATGCGAAAATTTTGAGTTTCTCAAGCGTTTCTTACCTCCAAACTGCCATATCTCGCGAACGGATTGACCAATCCGCAAAATTTCTGTTGCATCTGAAAGTAGAAACTCGCCCGATTACAACGGGATGCGCACTTTTCCCCTAGGCCGTTCTAGTTATTCGTGTCGAGCATCAGAACTGCGAAAATTTTGAGTTTCTCAAGCGTTTCTTACCTCCAAACTGCCATATCTCGCGAACGGATTGACCAATCCGCAAAATTTCTGTTGCATCTGAAAGTAGAAACTCGCCCGATTACAACGGGATGCGCACTTTTCCCCTAGGCCGTTCTAGTTATTCTTGTCGAGCATCAGAACTGCGAAAATTTTGAGTTTCTCAAGCGTTTCTTACCTCCAAACTGCCATATCTCCCGAACGGATTGACCAATCCGCAAAATTTCTGTTGCATCTGAAAGTAGAAACTCGCCCGATTACAACGGTAGGTGTAGTTTTCCCCTAGGCCGTTCTAGTTATTCGTTTCGAGCATCAGAACTGCGAAAATTTTGAGTTTCTCAAGCGTTTCTTACCTCCAAACTGCCATATCTCGGGAACGGATTGACCAATCCGCAAAATTTCTGTTGCATCTGAAAGTAGAAACTCGCCCGATTACAACGGTATGCGCACTTTTCCCCTAGACCGTTCTAGTTATTCGTGTCGAGCATCAGAACTGCGAAAATTTTGAGTTTCTCAAGCGTTTCTTACCTCCAAACTGCCATATCTCGCGAACGGATTGACCAATCCGCAAAATTTATGTTGCTTCTGAAAGTAGAAACTCGCCCGATTACAACGGTATGCGCACTTTTCCCCTACGCGGTTCTAGTTATTCGTTTCGAGCATCAGAAGTGCGAAAATTTTGAGTTTCTCAAGCGTTTCTTACCTCCAAACTGCCATATCTCGGGAACGGATTGACCAATCCGCAAAATTTCTGTTGCATCTGAAAGTAGAAACTCGCCCGATTACAACGGTATGCGCACTTTTCCCCTAGACCGTTCTAGTTATTCGTGTCGAGCATCAGAACTGCGAAAATTTTGAGTTTCTCAAGCGTTTCTTACCTCCAAACTGCCATATCTCGCGAACGGATTGACCAATCCGCAAAATTTCTGTTGCATCTAAAAGTAGAAACTCACCCGATTACAACGGTATGCGCACTTTTCCCCTAGGCCGTTCTAGTTATTCTTGTCGAGCATCAGAACTGCGAAAATTTTGAGTTTCTCAAGCGTTTCTTACCTCCAAACTGCCATATCTCCCGAACGGATGGACCAATCCGCAAAATTTCTGTTGCATCTGAAAGTAGAAACTCGCCCGATTACAACGGTATGCGCCCTTTTCCCCTAGGCCGTTCTTGTTATTCGTTTCGGGCATCAGAACTGCGAAAATTTTGAGTTTCTCAAGCGTTTCTTACCACCAAACTGCCATATCGCGCGAACGGATTGACCAATCCGCAAAATTTCTGTGGCATCTAAAAGTAGAAACTCACCCGATTACAACGGTATGCGTACTTTTCCCCTAGGCCGTTCTAGTTACTCGTTTCGAGCATCAGAACTGCGAAAATTTTGAGTTTCTCATGCGTTTCTTATCTCCAAAGTGCCATATCTCGCGAACGGATAGATCAATCCGCAAAATTTCTGTTGCATCTGAAAGTAGAAACTCGCCCGATTACAACAGTATGTGTAGTTTTCCCCTAGGCCGTTCCAGTTATACATTTCGAGCATCAGAACTGCGAAAATTTTGAGTTTCTCAAGCGTTTCTTACCTCCAAACTGCCATATCTCGCGAACAGATTGACCAATCCGCAAAATTTCTGTTGCTTCTGAAAGTAGAAACTCGCCCGATTACAACGGTATGCGCACTTTTCCCCTAGGCGGTTCTAGTTATTCGTTTCGAGCATCAGAAATGCGAAAATTTTGAGTTTCTCAAGCGTTTCTTACCTCCAAACTGCCATATCTCGCGAACGGATTGACCAATCCGCAAAATTTCTGTTGCATCTGAAAGTAGAAACTCGCCCGATTACAACGGGATGCGCACTTTTCCCCTAGGCCGTTCTAGTTATTCGTGTCGAGCATCAGAACTGCGAAAATTTTGAGTTTCTCAAGCGTTTCTTACCTCCAAACTGCCATATCTCGCGAACGGATTGACCAATCCGCAAAATTTCTGTTGCATCTGAAAGTAGAAACTCGCCCGATTACAACGGGATGCGCACTTTTCCCCTAGGCCGTTCTAGTTATTCTTGTCGAGCATCAGAACTGCGAAAATTTTGAGTTTCTCAAGCGTTTCTTACCTCCAAACTGCCATATCTCCCGAACGGATTGACCAATCCGCAAAATTTCTGTTGCATCTGAAAGTAGAAACTCGCCCGATTACAACGGTAGGTGTAGTTTTCCCCTAGGCCGTTCTAGTTATTCGTTTCGAGCATCAGAACTGCGAAAATTTTGAGTTTCTCAAGCGTTTCTTACCTCCAAACTGCCATATCTCGGGAACGGATTGACCAATCCGCAAAATTTCTGTTGCATCTGAAAGTAGAAACTCGCCCGATTACAACGGTATGCGCACTTTTCCCCTAGACCGTTCTAGTTATTCGTGTCGAGCATCAGAACTGCGAAAATTTTGAGTTTCTCAAGCGTTTCTTACCTCCAAACTGCCATATCTCGCGAACGGATTGACCAATCCGCAAAATTTATGTTGCTTCTGAAAGTAGAAACTCGCCCGATTACAACGGTATGCGCACTTTTCCCCTACGCGGTTCTAGTTATTCGTTTCGAGCATCAGAAGTGCGAAAATTTTGAGTTTCTCCAGCGTTTCTTACCTCCAAACTGCCATATCTCGGGAACGGATTGACCAATCCGCAAAATTTCTGTTGCATCTGAAAGTAGAAACTCGCCCGATTACAACGGTATGCGCCCTTTTCCCCTAGGCCGTTCTTGTTATTCGTTTCGAGCATCAGAACTGCGAAAATTTTGAGTTTCTCAAGCGTTTCTTACCACCAAACTGCCATATCGCGCGAACGGATTGACCAATCCGCAAAATTTCTGTGGCATCTAAAAGTAGAAACTCACCCGATTACAACGGTATGCGTACTTTTCCCCTAGGCCGTTCTAGTTACTCGTTTCGAGCATCAGAACTGCGAAAATTTTGAGTTTCTCAAGCGTTTCTTATCTCCAAAGTGCCATATCTCCCGAACGGATTGACCAATCCGCAAAATTTCTGTTGCATCTGAAAGTAGAAACTCGCCCGATTACAACGGTAGGTGTAGTTTTCCCCTAGGCCGTTCTAGTTATTCGTTTCGAGCATCAGAAATGCGAAAATTTTGAGTTTCTCAAGCGTTTCTTACCTCCAAACTGCCATATCTCGCGAACGGATTGACCAATCCGCAAAATTTCTGTTGCATCTGAAAGTAGAAACTCGCCCGATTACAACGGGATGCGCACTTTTCCCCTAGGCCGTTCTAGTTATTCGTGTCGAGCATCAGAACTGCGAAAATTTTGAGTTTCTCAAGCGTTTCTTACCTCCAAACTGCCATATCTCGCGAACGGATTGACCAATCCGCAAAATTTCTGTTGCATCTAAAAGTAGAAACTCGCCCGATTACAACGGTATGCGCACTTTTCCCCTAGGCCGTTCTAGTTATTCTTGTCGAGCATCAGAACTGCGAAAATTTTGAGTTTCTCAAGCGTTTCTTACCTCCAAACTGCCATATCTCCCGAACGGATTGACCAATCCGCAAAATTTCTGTTGCATCTGAAAGTAGAAACTCGCCCGATTACAACGGTAGGTGTAGTTTTCCCCTAGGCCGTTCTAGTTATTCGTTTCGAGCATCAGAACTGCGAAAATTTTGAGTTTCTCAAGCGTTTCTTACCTCCAAACTGCCATATCTCGGGAACGGATTGACCAATCCGCAAAATTTCTGTTGCATCTGAAAGTAGAAACTCGCCCGATTACAACGGTATGCGCACTTTTCCCCTAGACCGTTCTAGTTATTCGTGTCGAGCATCAGAACTGCGAAAATTTTGAGTTTCTCAAGCGTTTCTTACCTCCAAACTGCCATATCTCGCGAACGGATTGACCAATCCGCAAAATTTCTGTTGCATCTAAAAGTAGAAACTCACCCGATTACAACGGTATGCGCACTTTTCCCCTAGGCCGTTCTAGTTATTCTTGTCGAGCATCAGAACTGCGAAAATTTTGAGTTTCTCAAGCGTTTCTTACCTCCAAACTGCCATATCTCCCGAACGGATGGACCAATCCGCAAAATTTCTGTTGCATCTGAAAGTAGAAACTCGCCCGATTACAACGGTATGCGCCCTTTTCCCCTAGGCCGTTCTTGTTATTCGTTTCGGGCATCAGAACTGCGAAAATTTTGAGTTTCTCAAGCGTTTCTTACCACCAAACTGCCATATCGCGCGAACGGATTGACCAATCCGCAAAATTTCTGTGGCATCTAAAAGTAGAAACTCACCCGATTACAACGGTATGCGTACTTTTCCCCTAGGCCGTTCTAGTTACTCGTTTCGAGCATCAGAACTGCGAAAATTTTGAGTTTCTCATGCGTTTCTTATCTCCAAAGTGCCATATCTCGCGAACGGATAGATCAATCCGCAAAATTTCTGTTGCATCTGAAAGTAGAAACTCGCCCGATTACAACAGTATGTGTAGTTTTCCCCTAGGCCGTTCCAGTTATACATTTCGAGCATCAGAACTGCGAAAATTTTGAGTTTCTCAAGCGTTTCTTACCTCCAAACTGCCATATCTCGCGAACAGATTGACCAATCCGCAAAATTTCTGTTGCTTCTGAAAGTAGAAACTCGCCCGATTACAACGGTATGCGCACTTTTCCCCTAGGCGGTTCTAGTTATTCGTTTCGAGCATCAGAAATGCGAAAATTTTGAGTTTCTCAAGCGTTTCTTACCTCCAAACTGCCATATCTCGCGAACGGATTGACCAATCCGCAAAATTTCTGTTGCATCTGAAAGTAGAAACTCGCCCGATTACAACGGGATGCGCACTTTTCCCCTAGGCCGTTCTAGTTATTCGTGTCGAGCATCAGAACTGCGAAAATTTTGAGTTTCTCAAGCGTTTCTTACCTCCAAACTGCCATATCTCGCGAACGGATTGACCAATCCGCAAAATTTCTGTTGCATCTGAAAGTAGAAACTCGCCCGATTACAACGGGATGCGCACTTTTCCCCTAGGCCGTTCTAGTTATTCTTGTCGAGCATCAGAACTGCGAAAATTTTGAGTTTCTCAAGCGTTTCTTACCTCCAAACTGCCATATCTCCCGAACGGATTGACCAATCCGCAAAATTTCTGTTGCATCTGAAAGTAGAAACTCGCCCGATTACAACGGTAGGTGTAGTTTTCCCCTAGGCCGTTCTAGTTATTCGTTTCGAGCATCAGAACTGCGAAAATTTTGAGTTTCTCAAGCGTTTCTTACCTCCAAACTGCCATATCTCGGGAACGGATTGACCAATCCGCAAAATTTCTGTTGCATCTGAAAGTAGAAACTCGCCCGATTACAACGGTATGCGCACTTTTCCCCTAGACCGTTCTAGTTATTCGTGTCGAGCATCAGAACTGCGAAAATTTTGAGTTTCTCAAGCGTTTCTTACCTCCAAACTGCCATATCTCGCGAACGGATTGACCAATCCGCAAAATTTATGTTGCTTCTGAAAGTAGAAACTCGCCCGATTACAACGGTATGCGCACTTTTCCCCTACGCGGTTCTAGTTATTCGTTTCGAGCATCAGAAGTGCGAAAATTTTGAGTTTCTCCAGCGTTTCTTACCTCCAAACTGCCATATCTCGGGAACGGATTGACCAATCCGCAAAATTTCTGTTGCATCTGAAAGTAGAAACTCGCCCGATTACAACGGTATGCGCCCTTTTCCCTAGGCCGTTCTTGTTATTCGTTTCGAGCATCAGAACTGCGAAAATTTTGAGTTTCTCAAGCGTTTCTTACCACCAAACTGCCATATCGCGCGAACGGATTGACCAATCCGCAAAATTTCTGTGGCATCTAAAAGTAGAAACTCACCCGATTACAACGGTATGCGTACTTTTCCCCTAGGCCGTTCTAGTTACTCGTTTCGAGCATCAGAACTGCGAAAATTTTGAGTTTCTCAAGCGTTTCTTATCTCCAAAGTGCCATATCTCCCGAACGGATTGACCAATCCGCAAAATTTCTGTTGCATCTGAAAGTAGAAACTCGCCCGATTACAACGGTAGGTGTAGTTTTCCCCTAGGCCGTTCTAGTTATTCGTTTCGAGCATCAGAACTGCGAAAATTTTGAGTTTCTCAAGCGTTTCTTACCTCCAAACTGCCATATCTCGGGAACGGATTGACCAATCCGCAAAATTTCTGTTGCATCTGAAAGTAGAAACTCGCCCGATTACAACGGTATGCGCACTTTTCCCCTAGACCGTTCTAGTTATTCGTGTCGAGCATCAGAACTGCGAAAATTTTGAGTTTCTCAAGCGTTTCTTACCTCCAAACTGCCATATCTCGCGAACGGATTGACCAATCCGCAAAATTTCTGTTGCATCTAAAAGTAGAAACTCACCCGATTACAACGGTATGCGTACTTTTCCCCTAGGCCGTTCTAGTTACTCGTTTCGAGCATCAGAACTGCGAAAATTTTGAGTTTCTCAAGCGTTTCTTATCTCCAAAGTGCCATATCTCGCGAACGGATTGATCAAATTTCTGTTGCATCTGAAAGTAGAAACTCGCCCGATTACAACGGTAGGTGTAGTTTTCCCCTAGGCCGTTCCAGTTATTCATTTCGAGCATCAGAACTGCGAAAATTTTGAGTTTCTCAAGCGTTTCTTACCTCCAAATTGCCATATCTCGCGAACGGATTGACCAATCCGCAAAATTTATGTTGCTTCTGAAAGTAGAAACTCGCCCGATTACAACGGTATGCGCACTTTTCCCCTACGCGGTTCTAGTTATTCGTTTCGAGCATCAGAAGTGCGAAAATTTTGAGTTTCTCCAGCGTTTCTTACCTCCAAACTGCCATATCTCGGGAACGGATTGACCAATCCGCAAAATTTCTGTTGCATCTGAAAGTAGAAACTCGCCCGATTACAACGGTATGCGCCCTTTTCCCCTAGGCCGTTCTTGTTATTCGTTTCGAGCATCAGAACTGCGAAAATTTTGAGTTTCTCAAGCGTTTCTTACCACCAAACTGCCATATCGCGCGAACGGATTGACCAATCCGCAAAATTTCTGTGGCATCTAAAAGTAGAAACTCACCCGATTACAACGGTATGCGTACTTTTCCCCTAGGCCGTTCTAGTTACTCGTTTCGAGCATCAGAACTGCGAAAATTTTGAGTTTCTCAAGCGTTTCTTATCTCCAAAGTGCCATATCTCGCGAACGGATTGATCAATCCGCAAAATTTCTGTTGCATCTGAAAGTAGAAACTCGCCCGATTACAACAGTATGTGTAGTTTTCCCCTAGGCCGTTCCAGTTATACATTTCGAGCATCAGAACTGCGAAAATTTTGAGTTTCTCAAGCGTTTCTTACCTCCAAACTGCCATATCTCGCGAACGGATTGACCAATCCGCAAAATTTCTGTTGCTTCTGAAAGTAGAAACTCGCCCGATTACAACGGTATGCGCACTTTTCCCCTAGGCGGTTGTAGTTATTCGTTTCGAGCATCAGAAATGCGAAAATTTTGAGTTTCTCAAGCGTTTCTTACCTCCAAACTGCCATATCTCGGGAACGGATTGACCAATCCGCAAAATTTCTGTTGCATCTGAAAGTAGAAACTCGCCCGATTACAACGGTATGCGCACTTTTCCCCTAGGCCGTTCTTGTTATTCGTTTCGAGCATCAGAACTGCGAAAATTTTGAGTTTCTCAAGCGTTTCTTACCTCCAAACTGCCATATCTCGCGAACGGATTGACCAATCCGCAAAATTTCTGTTGCATCTGAAAGTAGAAACTCGCCCGATTACAACGGGATGCGCACTTTTCCCCTAGGCCGTTCTAGTTATTCGTGTCGAGCATCAGAACTGCGAAAACTTTGAGTTTCTCAAGCGTTTCTTACCTCCAAACTGCCATATCTCGCGAACGGATTGACCAATCCGCAAAATTTCTGTTGCATCTAAAAGTAGAAACTCGCCCGATTACAACGGTATGCGCACTTTTCCCCTAGGCCGTTCTAGTTATTCTTGTCGAGCATCAGAACTGCGAAAATTTTGAGTTTCTCAAGCGTTTCTTACCTCCAAACTGCCATATCTCGCGAACGGATTGACCAATCCGCAAAATTTCTGTTGCTTCTGAAAGTAGAAACTCGCCCGATTACAACGGTATGCGCACTTTTCCCCTAGGCGGTTGTAGTTATTCGTTTCGAGCATCAGAAATGCGAAAATTTTGAGTTTCTCAAGCGTTTCTTACCTCCAAACTGCCATATCTCGGGAACGGATTGACCAATCCGCAAAATTTCTGTTGCATCTGAAAGTAGAAACTCGCCCGATTACAACGGTATGCGCACTTTTCCCCTAGGCCGTTCTTGTTATTCGTTTCGAGCATCAGAACTGCGAAAATTTTGAGTTTCTCAAGCGTTTCTTACCTCCAAACTGCCATATCTCGCGAACGGATTGACCAATCCGCAAAATTTCTGTTGCATCTGAAAGTAGAAACTCGCCCGATTACAACGGGATGCGCACTTTTCCCCTAGGCCGTTCTAGTTATTCGTGTCGAGCATCAGAACTGCGAAAATTTTGAGTTTCTCAAGCGTTTCTTACCTCCAAACTGCCATATCTCGCGAACGGATTGACCAATCCGCAAAATTTCTGTTGCATCTAAAAGTAGAAACTCGCCCGATTACAACGGTATGCGCACTTTTCCCCTAGGCCGTTCTAGTTATTCTTGTCGAGCATCAGAACTGCGAAAATTTTGAGTTTCTCAAGCGTTTCTTACCTCCAAACTGCCATATCTCCCGAACGGATTGACCAATCCGCAAAATTTCTGTTGCATCTGAAAGTAGAAACTCGCCCGATTACAACGGTAGGTGTAGTTTTCCCCTAGGCCGTTCTAGTTATTCGTTTCGAGCATCAGAACTGCGAAAATTTTGAGTTTCTCAAGCGTTTCTTACCTCCAAACTGCCATATCTCGCGAACGGATTGACCAATCCGCAAAATTTCTGTTGCATCTGAAAGTAGAAACTCGCCCCATTACAACGGTATGCGCACTTTGCCCCTAGGCCGTTCTAGTTATTCATGTCGAGCATCAGAACTGCGAAAATTTTGAGTTTCTCAAGCGATTCTTACCTCCAAACTGCCATATCTCGCGAACGGATTGACCAATCCGCAAAATTTCTGTTGCTTCTGAAAGTAGAAACTCGCCCGATTACAACGGTATGCGCACTTTGCCCCTAGGCCGTTCTAGTTATTCATGTGGAGCATCAGAACTGCGAAAATTTTGAGTTTCTCAAGCGTTTCTTACCTCCAAACTGCCATATCTCCCGAACAGATTGACCAATCCGCAAAATTTCTGTTGCATCTGAAAGTAGAAACTCGCCCGATTACGAAGGTAGGTGTAGTTTTCCCCTAGGCCGTTCTAGTTATTCGTGTCGAGCATCAGAACTGCGAAAATTTTGAGTTTCTCAAGCGTTTCTTACCTCCAAACTGCCATATCTCGCGAACGGATTGACCAATCCGCAAAATTTCTGTTGCATCTGAAAGTAGAGACTCGCCCGATTACAACGGTATGCGCACTTTTCCCCTAGGCCGTTCTAGTTATTCGTGTCGAGCATAAGAAATGCGAAAATTTTGAGTTTCTCAAGCGTTTCTTATCTCCAAACTGCCATATCTCGCGTACGGATTGATCAATCCGCAAAATTTCTGTTGCATCTGAAAGAAGAAACTCGCCCGACTACAACGGTATGCGCACTTTTCCCCTAGGCCATTCTAGTTATTCGTTTCGAGCATCAGAAATGCGAAAATTTTGAGGTCCTCAAGCGTTTCTTAAATCCAAACGGCCATATCTCGCGAACGGATTGACCAATCCGCAAAATTCCTGTTGCATCTGAAAGTAGAAACTCGCCTGATTACAACGCTATGCGCACTTTTCCCCTAGGCGGTTCTAGTTATTCGTTTCGAGCATCAGAACTGCGAAAATTTTGAGTTTCTCAAGCGTTTCTTATCTCCAAACTGCCATATCTCGCGAACGGATTGATCAATCCGCAAAATTTCTGTGCTATCTGAAAGTAGAAACTCGCCCGATTACAACGGTATGCGTACTTCTCCCCTAGGCCGTTCTAGTCATTCGTTTCGAGCATCAGAACTGCGAAAATTTTGAGTTTCTCAAGCGTTTCTTATCTCCAAACTGCCATATCTCGCGAACGGATTGATCAATCCGCAAAATTTCTGTTGCATCTGAAAGTAGAAACTCGCCCGATTACAACGGTATGCGCACTTTTCCCCTAGGCCATTCTAGTTATTCGTTTCGAGCATCAGAAATGCGAAAATTTTGAGGTCCTCAAGCGTTTCTTAAATCCAAACGGCCACATCTCGCGAACGGATTGACCAATCCGCAAAATTTCTGTTGCATCTGAAAGTAGAAACTCGCCCGATTACAACGGTATGCGCACTTTTCCCCTAGGCGGTTCTAGTTATTCGTTTCGAGCATCAGAAGTGCGAAAATTTTGAGTTTCTCAAGCGTTTCTTACCTCCAAACTGCCATATCTCGGGAACGGATTGACCAATCCGCAAAATTTCTGTTGCATCTGAAAGTGGAAACTCGCCCGATTACAACGGTATGCGCACTTTTCCCCTAGGCCGTTCTAGTTATTCGTGTCGAGCATCAGGACTGCGAAAATTTTGAGTTTCTCAAGCGTTTCTTACCTCCAAACTGCCATATCTCGCGAACGGATTGACCAATCCGCAAAATTTCTGTTGCTTCTGAAAGTAGAAACTCGCCCGATTACAACGGTATGCGCACTTTGCCCCTAGGCCGTTCTAGTTATTCATGTGGAGCATCAGAACTGCGAAAATTTTGAGTTTCTCAAGCGTTTCTTACCTCCAAACTGCCATATCTCCCGAACAGATTGACCAATCCGCAAAATTTCTGTTGCATCTGAAAGTAGAAACTCGCCCGATTACGAAGGTAGGTGTAGTTTTCCCCTAGGCCGTTCTAGTTATTCGTGTCGAGCATCAGAACTGCGAAAATTTTGAGTTTCTCAAGCGTTTCTTACCTCCAAACTGCCATATCTCGCGAACGGATTGACCAATCCGCAAAATTTCTGTTGCATCTGAAAGTAGAGACTCGCCCGATTACAACGGTATGCGCACTTTTCCCCTAGGCCGTTCTAGTTATTCGTGTCGAGCATAAGAACTGCGAAAATTTTGAGTTTCTCAAGCGTTTCTTATCTCCAAACTGCCATATCTCGCGAACGGATTGATCAATCCGCAAAATTTCTGTGCTATCTGAAAGTAGAAACTCGCCCGATTACAACGGTATGCGTACTTCTCCCCTAGGCCGTTCTAGTCATTCGTTTCGAGCATCAGAACTGCGAAAATTTTGAGTTTCTCAAGCGTTTCTTATCTCCAAACTGCCATATCTCGCGAACGGATTGATCAATCCGCAAAATTTCTGTTGCATCTGAAAGTAGAAACTCGCCCGATTACAAAGGTATGCGCACTTTTCCCCTAGGCCATTCTAGTTATTCGTTTCGAGCATCAGAAATGCGAAAATTTTGAGGTCCTCAAGCGTTTCTTAAATCCAAACGGCCACATCTCGCGAACGGATTGACCAATCCGCAAAATTTCTGTTGCATCTGAAAGTAGAAGCTCGCCCGATTACAACGGTATGCGCACTTTTCCCCTAGGCCGTTCTAGTTATTCGTGTCAAGCATCAGAACTGCGAAAATTTTGAGTTTCTCAAGCGATTCTTACCTCCAAACTGCCATATCTCGCGAACGGATTGACCAATCCGCAAAATTTCTGTTGCTTCTGAAAGTAGAAACTCGCCCGATTACAACGGTATGCGCACTTTGCCCCTAGGCCGTTCTAGTTATTCATGTGGAGCATCAGAACTGCGAAAATTTTGAGTTTCTCAAGCGTTTCTTACCTCCAAACGGCCATATCTCCCGAACGGATTGACCAATCCGCAAAATTTCTGTTGCATCTGAAAGTAGAAACTCGCCCGATTACGAAGGTAGGTGTAGTTTTCCCCTAGGCCGTTCTAGTTATTCGTGTCGAGCATCAGAACTGCGAAAATTTTGAGTTTCTCAAGCGTTTCTTACCTCCAAACTGCCATATCTCGCGAACGGATTGACCAATCCGCAAAATTTCTGTTGCATCTGAAAGTAGAGACTCGCCCGATTACAACGGTATGCGCACTTTTCCCCTAGGCCGATCTAGTTATTCGTGTCGAGCATAAGAACTGCGAAAATTTTGAGTTTCTCAAGCGTTTCTTATCTCCAAACTGCCATATCTCGCGAACGGATTGACCAATCCGCAAAATTTCTGTTGCATCTGAAAGTAGAAACTCGCCCGATTACAACGGTATGCGCACTTTTCCCCTAGGCCGTTCTAGTTATTCGTTTCGAGCATCAGAACTGCGAAAATTTTGAGTTTCTCAAGCGTTTCTTATCTCCAAACTGCCATATCTCGCGAACGGATTGATCAATCCGCAAAATTTCTGTTGCATCTGAAAGTAGAAACTCGCCCGATTACAAAGGTATGCGCACTTTTCCCCTAGGCCATTCTAGTTATTCGTTTCGAGCATCAGAAATGCGAAAATTTTGAGGTCCTCAAGCGTTTCTTAAATCCAAACGGCCACATCTCGCGAACGGATTGACCAATCCGCAAAATTTCTGTTGCATCTGAAAGTAGAAACTCGCCCGATTACAACGGTATGCGCACTTTTCCCCTAGGCGGTTCTAGTTATTCGTTTCGAGCATCAGAAGTGCGAAAATTTTGAGTTTCTCAAGCGTTTCTTACCTCCAAACTGCCATATCTCGGGAACGGATTGACCAATCCGCAAAATTTCTGTTGCATCTGAAAGTGGAAACTCGCCCGATTACAACGGTATGCGCACTTTTCCCCTAGGCCGTTCTAGTTATTCGTGTCGAGCATCAGGACTGCGAAAATTTTGAGTTTCTCAAGCGTTTCTTACCTCCAAACTGCCATATCTCGCGAACGGATTGACCAATCCGCAAAATTTCTGTTGCATCTGAAAGTAGAAACTCGCCCGATTACAACGGTATGCGCACTTTTCCCCTAGGCCGTTCTAGTTATTCGTTTCGAGCATCAGAACTGCGAAAATTTTGAGTTTCTCAAGCGTTTCTTATCTCCAAACTGCCATATCTCGCGAACGGATTGATCAATCCGCAAAATTTCTGTTGCATCTGAAAGTAGAAACTCGCCCGATTACAAAGGTATGCGCACTTTTCCCCTAGGCCATTCTAGTTATTCGTTTCGAGCATCAGAAATGCGAAAATTTTGAGGTCCTCAAGCGTTTCTTAAATCCAAACGGCCACATCTCGCGAACGGATTGACCAATCCGCAAAATTTCTGTTGCATCTGAAAGTAGAAACTCGCCCGATTACAACGGTATGCGCACTTTTCCCCTAGGCGGTTCTAGTTATTCGTTTCGAGCATCAGAAGTGCGAAAATTTTGAGTTTCTCAAGCGTTTCTTACCTCCAAACTGCCATATCTCGGGAACGGATTGACCAATCCGCAAAATTTCTGTTGCATCTGAAAGTGGAAACTCGCCCGATTACAACGGTATGCGCACTTTTCCCCTAGGCCGTTCTAGTTATTCGTGTCGAGCATCAGGACTGCGAAAATTTTGAGTTTCTCAAGCGTTTCTTACCTCCAAACTGCCATATCTCGCGAACGGATTGACCAATCCGCAAAATTTCTGTTGCATCTGAAAGTAGAAACTCGCCCGATTACAACGGTATGCGCACTTTTCCCCTAGGCCGTTCTAGTTATTCGTGTCAAGCATCAGAACTGCGAAAATTTTGAGTTTCTCAAGCGATTCTTACCTCCAAACTGCCATATCTCGCGAACGGATTGACCAATCCGCAAAATTTCTGTTGCTTCTGAAAGTAGAAACTCGCCCGATTACAACGGTATGCGCACTTTGCCCCTAGGCCGTTCTAGTTATTCATGTGGAGCATCAGAACTGCGAAAATTTTGAGTTTCTCAAGCGTTTCTTACCTCCAAACTGCCATATCTCGCGAACGGATTGACCAATCCGCAAAATTTCTGTTGCATCTGAAAGTAGAGACTCGCCCGATTACAACGGTATGCGCACTTTTCCCCTAGGCCGATCTAGTTATTCGTGTCGAGCATAAGAACTGCGAAAATTTTGAGTTTCTCAAGCGTTTCTTATCTCCAAACTGCCATATCTCGCGTACGGATTGATCAATCCGCAAAATTTCTGTTGCATCTGAAAGTAGAAACTCGCCCGATTACAACGGTATGCGCACTTTTCCCCTAGGCCATTCTAGTTATTCGATTCGAGCATCAGAAATGCGAAAATTTTGAGGTCCTCAAGCGTTTCTTAAATCCAAACGGCCATATCTCGCGAACGGATTGACCAATCCGCAAAATTTCTGTTGCATCTGAAAGTAGAAACTCGCCTGATTACAACGCTATGCGCACTTTTCCCCTAGGCGGTTCTAGTTATTCGTTTCGAGCATCAGAACTGCGAAAATTTTGAGTTTCTCAAGCGTTTCTTATCTCCAAACTGCCATATCTCGCGAACGGATTGATCAATCCGCAAAATTTCTGTGCTATCTGAAAGTAGAAACTCGCCCGATTACAACGGTATGCGTACTTCTCCCCTAGGCCGTTCTAGTCATTCGTTTCGAGCATCAGAACTGCGAAAATTTTGAGTTTCTCAAGCGTTTCTTATCTCCAAACTGCCATATCTCGCGAACGGATTGATCAATCCGCAAAATTTCTGTTGCATCTGAAAGTAAAAACTCGCCCGATTACAACGGTATGCGCACTTTTCCCCTAGGCCATTCTAGTTATTCGTTTCGAGCATCAGAAATGCGAAAATTTTGAGGTCCTCAAGCGTTTCTTAAATCCAAACTGCCATATCTCGCGAACGGATTGACCAATCCGCAAAATTTCTGTTGCATCTGAAAGTAGAAACTCGCCCGATTACAACGGTATGCGCACTTTTCCCCTAGGCCGTTCTAGTTATTCGTGTCGAGCATCAGAACTGCGAAAATTTTGAGTTTCTCAAGCGTTTCTTACTTCCAAACTGCCATATCTCGGGAACGGATTGACCAATCCGCAAAATTTCTGTTGCATCTGAAAGTAGAAACTCGCCCGATTACAACGGTATGCGCACTTTTCCCCTAGGCCGTTCTTGTTATTCGTTTCGAGCATCAGAACTGCGAAAATTTTGAGTTTCTCAAGCGTTTCTTACCTCCAAACTGCCATATCTCGCGAACGGATTGACTAATCCGCAAAATTTCTGTTGCATCTGAAAGTAGAAACTCGCCCGATTAGAACGGTATGCGCACTTTTCCCCTAGGCCGTTCTAGTTATTCGTGTCGAGCATCAGGACTGCGAAAATTTTGAGTTTCTCAAGCGCTTCTTACCTCCACACTGCCATATCTCGCGAACGGATTGACCAATCCGCAAAATTTCTGTTGCATCTGAAAGTAGAAACTCGCCCGATTACAACGGTACGCGCACTTTTCCCCTAGGCCATTCTAGTTATTCGTGTCGAGCATCAGAACTGCGAAAATTTTGAGTTTCTCAAGCGTCTCTTATCTCCAAACTGCCATATCTCGCGAACGGATTGATCAAGCCGCAAAATTTCTGCTGCATCTGAAAGTAGAAACTCGCCCGATTACGACGGTATGCGCACTTTTCCCCTAGGCGGTTCTAGTTATTCGTTTCGAGCATCAGAACTGCGAAAATTTTGAGTTTCTCAAGCGTTTCTTACCTCCAAACTGCCATATCTCGCGAACGGATTGACCAATCCGCAAAATTTCTGTTGCATCTGAAAGTAGAAACTCGCCCGATTACAACGGTATGCGCACTTTTCCCCCAGGCCGTTCTAGTTATTCGTGTCGAGCATCAGAACTGCGAAAATTTTGAGTTTCTCAAGCGTTTCTTACCTCCAAACTGCCATATCTCGCGAACGGATTGACCAATCCGCAAAATTTCTGTTGCATCTAAAAGTAGAAACTCGCCCGATTACAACGGTATGCGCACTTTTCCCCTAGGCCGTTCTAGTTATTCTTGTCGAGCATCAGAACTGCGAAAATTTTGAGTTTCTCAAGCGTTTCTTACCTCCAAACTGCCATATCTCGCGAACGGATTGACCAATCCGCAAAATTTCTGTTGCATCTGAAAGTAGAAACTCGCCCGATTACAACGGTATGCGCACTTTTCCCCTAGGCCGTTCTAGTTATTCGTTTCGAGCATCAGAACTGCGAAAATTTTGAGTTTCTCAAGCGTTTCTTACCTCCAAACTGCCATATCTCGCGAACGGATTGACCAATCCGCAAAATTTCTGTTGCATCTGAAAGCAGAAACTCGGCCGATTACAACGGTATGCGCACTTTTCCCCTAGGCCGTTCTAGTTATTCGTGTCGAGCATCAGAACTGCGAAAATTTTGAGTTTCTCAAGCGTCTCTTATCTCCAAACCGCCATATCTCGCGAACGGATTGATCAAGCCGCAAAATTTCTGTTGCATCTGAAAGTAGAAACTCGCCCGATTACGACGGTATGCGCACTTTTCCCTAAGGCGGTTCTAGTTATTCGTTTCGAGCATCAGAACTGCGAAAATTTTGAGTTTCTCAAGCGTTTCTTACCTCCAAACTGCCATATCTCGCGAACGGATTGACCAATCCGCAAAATTTCTGTTGCATCTGAAAGTAGAAACTCGCCCGATTACAACGGTATGCGCACTTTTCCCCTAGGCCGTTCTAGTTATTCGTGTCGAGCATCAGAACTGCGAAAATTTTGAGTTTCTCAAGCGTTTCTTACCTCCAAACTGCCATATCTCGCGAACGGATTGACCAATCCGCAAAATTTCTGTTGCATCTAAAAGTAGAAACTCGCCCGATTACAACGGTATGCGCACTTTTCCCCTAGGCCGTTCTAGTTATTCTTGTCGAGCATCAGAACTGCGAAAATTTTGAGTTTCCCAAGCGTTTCTTACCTCCAAACTGCCATATCTCCCGAACGGATTGACCAATCCGCAAAATTTCTGTTGCATCTGAAAGTAGAAACTCGCCCGATTACAACGGTATGCGTACTTTTCCCCTGGGCGTTCTAGTTACTCGTTTCGAGCATCAGAACTGCGAAAATTTTGAGTTTCTCAAGCGTTACTTATCTCCAAACTGCCATATCTCGCGAACGGATTGATCAATCCGCAAAATTTCTGTTGCATCTAAAAGTAGAAACTCGCCCGATTACAACGCTATGCTTACTTTTCCCCTAGGCCGGTCTAGTTATTCGTGTCGAGCATCAGAACTGCGAAAATTTTGAGTTTCTCAAGCGTTTCTTACCTCCAAACTGCCATATCTCGCGAACAGATTGACCAATCTGCAAAATTTCTGTTGCATCTGAAAGTAGAAACTCGCCCGATTACAACGGTATGCGCACTTTTCCCCTAGGCCGTTCTAGTTATTCGTTTCGAGCATCAGAACTGCGAAAATTTTGAGTTTCTCAAGCGTTTCTTACCTCCAAACTGCCATATCTCGCGAACGGATTGACCAATCCGCAAAATTTCTGTTGCATCTGAAAGCAGAAACTCGGCCGATTACAACGGTATGCGCACTTTTCCCCTAGGCCGTTCTAGTTATTCGTGTCGAGCATCAGAACTGCGAAAATTTTGAGTTTCTCAAGCGTCTCTTATCTCCAAACCGCCATATCTCGCGAACGGATTGATCAAGCCGCAAAATTTCTGTTGCATCTGAAAGTAGAAACTCGCCCGATTACGACGGTATGCGCACTTTTCCCTAAGGCGGTTCTAGTTATTCGTTTCGAGCATCAGAACTGCGAAAATTTTGAGTTTCTCAAGCGTTTCTTACCTCCAAACTGCCATATCTCGCGAACGGATTGACCAATCCGCAAAATTTCTGTTGCATCTGAAAGTAGAAACTCGCCCGATTACAACGGTATGCGCACTTTTCCCCTAGGCCGTTCTAGTTATTCGTGTCGAGCATCAGAACTGCGAAAATTTTGAGTTTCTCAAGCGTTTCTTACCTCCAAACTGCCATATCTCGCGAACGGATTGACCAATCTGCAAAATTTCTGTTGCATCTGAAAGTAGAAACTCGCCCGATTACAACGGTATGCGCACTTTTCCCCTAGGCCGTTCTAGTTATTCGTTTCGAGCATCAGAACTGCGAAAATTTTGAGTTTCTCAAGCGTTTCTTACCTCCAAACTGCCATATCTCGCGAACGGATTGACCAATCCGCAAAATTTCTGTTGCATCTGAAAGCAGAAACTCGGCCGATTACAACGGTATGCGCACTTTTCCCCTAGGCCGTTCTAGTTATTCGTGTCGAGCATCAGAACTGCGAAAATTTTGAGTTTCTCAAGCGTCTCTTATCTCCAAACCGCCATATCTCGCGAACGGATTGATCAAGCCGCAAAATTTCTGTTGCATCTGAAAGTAGAAACTCGCCCGATTACGACGGTATGCGCACTTTTCCCTAAGGCGGTTCTAGTTATTCGTTTCGAGCATCAGAACTGCGAAAATTTTGAGTTTCTCAAGCGTTTCTTACCTCCAAACTGCCATATCTCGCGAACGGATTGATCAATCCGCAAAATTTCTGTTGCATCTGAAAGTAGAAACTCGCCCGATTACAACGGTATGCGTACTTTTCTCCTAGGCGGTTCTAGTTATTCATGTCGAGCATCAGAACTGCGAAAATTTTGAGTTTCTCAAGCGTTTCTTACCTCCAAACTGCCATATCTCCCGAACGGATTAACCAATCCGCAAAATTTCTGTTGCATCTGAAAGTAGAAACTCGCCCGATTACAACGGTGTGCGCACTTTTCCCCTAGGCCGTTCTAGTTATTCGTGTCGAGCATCAGAACTGCGAAAATTTTGAGTTTCTCAAGCGTTTCTTACCTCCAAACTGCCATATCTCGCGAACGGATTGACCAATCCGCAAAATTTCTGTTGCATCTAAAAGTAGAAACTCGCCCGATTACAACGGTATGCGCACTTTTCCCCTAGGCCGTTCTAGTTATTCTTGTCGAGAATCAGAACTGCGAAAATTTTGAGTTTCTCAAGCGTTTCTTACCTCCAAACTGCCATATCTCCCGAACGGATTGACCAATCCGCAAAATTTCTGTTGCATCTGAAAGTAGAAACTCGCCCGATTACAACGGTATGCGTACTTTTCCCCTAGGCCGTTCTAGTTACTCGTTTCGAGCATCAGAACTGCGAAAATTTTGAGTTTCTCAAGCGTTACTTATCTCCAAACTGCCATATCTCGCGAACGGATTGATCAATCCGCAAAATTTCTGTTGCATCTGAAAGTAGAAACTCGCCCGATTACAACGGTATGCGCACTTTTCCCCTAGTCGGTTCTAGTTATTCGTTTCGAGCATCAGAACTGCGAAAATTTTGAGTTTCTCAAGCGTTTCTTACCTCCAAACTGCCATATCTCGCGAACGGATTGACCAATCCGCAAAATTTCTGTTGCATCTGAAAGTAGAAACTTGCCCGATTACAACGGTATGCGCACTTTTCCCCTAGGCCGTTCTAGTTATTCGTTTCGAGCATCAGAACTGCGAAAATTTTGAGTTTCTCAAGCGTTTCTTACCTCCAAACTGCCATATCTCGCGAACGGATTGACCAATCCGCAAAATTTCTGTTGCATCTGAAAGTAGAAACTCGGCCGATTACAACGGTATGCGCACTTTTCCCCTAGGCCGTTCTAGTTATTCGTTTCGAGCATCAGAACTGCGAAAATTTTGAGTTTCTCAAGCGTTTCTTACCTCCAAACTGCCATATCTCGCGAACGGATTGACCAATCCGCAAAATTTCTGTTGCATCTGAAAGTAGAAACTCGGCCGATTACAACGGTATGCGCACTTTTCCCCTAGGCCGTTCTAGTTATTCGTGTCGAGCATCAGAACTGCGAAAATTTTGAGTTTCTCAAGCGTCTCTTATCTCCAAACCGCCATATCTCGCGAACGGATTGATCAAGCCGCAAAATTTCTGTTGCATCTGAAAGTAGAAACTCGCCCGATTACAACGGTATGCGCACTTTTCCCCTAGGCCGTTCTAGTTATTCGTGTCGAGCATCAGAACTGCGAAAATTTTGAGTTTCTCAAGCGTTTCTTACCTTCAAACTGCCATATCTCGCGAACGGATTGATCAATCCGCAAAATTTCTGTTGCATCTGAAAGTAGAAACTCGCCCGATTACAACGGTATGCGCACTTTTCCCCTAGGCCGTTCTAGTTATTCGTGTCGAGCATCAGAACTGCGAAAATTTTGAGTTTCTCAAGCGTCTCTTATCTCCAAACCGCCATATCTCGCGAACGGATTGATCAAGCCGCAAAATTTCTGTTGCATCTGAAAGTAGAAACTCGCCCGATTACGACGGTATGCGCACTTTTCCCTAAGGCGGTTCTAGTTATTCGTTTCGAGCATCAGAACTGCGAAAATTTTGAGTTTCTCAAGCGTTTCTTACCTCCAAACTGCCATATCTCGCGAACGGATTGATCAATCCGCAAAATTTCTGTTGCATCTGAAAGTAGAAACTCGCCCGATTACAACGGTATGCGTACTTTTCTCCTAGGCGGTTCTAGTTATTCATGTCGAGCATCAGAACTGCGAAAATTTTGAGTTTCTCAAGCGTTTCTTACCTCCAAACTGCCATATCTCCCGAACGGATTAACCAATCCGCAAAATTTCTGTTGCATCTGAAAGTAGAAACTCGCCCGATTACAACGGTGTGCGCACTTTTCCCCTAGGCCGTTCTAGTTATTCGTGTCGAGCATCAGAACTGCGAAAATTTTGAGTTTCTCAAGCGTTTCTTACCTCCAAACTGCCATATCTCGCGAACGGATTGACCAATCCGCAAAATTTCTGTTGCATCTAAAAGTAGAAACTCGCCCGATTACAACGGTATGCGCACTTTTCCCCTAGGCCGTTCTAGTTATTCTTGTCGAGAATCAGAACTGCGAAAATTTTGAGTTTCTCAAGCGTTTCTTACCTCCAAACTGCCATATCTCCCGAACGGATTGACCAATCCGCAAAATTTCTGTTGCATCTGAAAGTAGAAACTCGCCCGATTACAACGGTATGCGTACTTTTCCCCTAGGCCGTTCTAGTTACTCGTTTCGAGCATCAGAACTGCGAAAATTTTGAGTTTCTCAAGCGTTACTTATCTCCAAACTGCCATATCTCGCGAACGGATTGATCAATCCGCAAAATTTCTGTTGCATCTGAAAGTAGAAACTCGCCCGATTACAACGGTATGCGCACTTTTCCCCTAGTCGGTTCTAGTTATTCGTTTCGAGCATCAGAACTGCGAAAATTTTGAGTTTCTCAAGCGTTTCTTACCTCCAAACTGCCATATCTCGCGAACGGATTGACCAATCCGCAAAATTTCTGTTGCATCTGAAAGTAGAAACTTGCCCGATTACAACGGTATGCGCACTTTTCCCCTAGGCCGTTCTAGTTATTCGTTTCGAGCATCAGAACTGCGAAAATTTTGAGTTTCTCAAGCGTTTCTTACCTCCAAACTGCCATATCTCGCGAACGGATTGACCAATCCGCAAAATTTCTGTTGCATCTGAAAGTAGAAACTCGGCCGATTACAACGGTATGCGCACTTTTCCCCTAGGCCGTTCTAGTTATTCGTTTCGAGCATCAGAACTGCGAAAATTTTGAGTTTCTCAAGCGTTTCTTACCTCCAAACTGCCATATCTCGCGAACGGATTGACCAATCCGCAAAATTTCTGTTGCATCTGAAAGTAGAAACTCGGCCGATTACAACGGTATGCGCACTTTTCCCCTAGGCCGTTCTAGTTATTCGTGTCGAGCATCAGAACTGCGAAAATTTTGAGTTTCTCAAGCGTCTCTTATCTCCAAACCGCCATATCTCGCGAACGGATTGATCAAGCCGCAAAATTTCTGTTGCATCTGAAAGTAGAAACTCGCCCGATTACAACGGTATGCGCACTTTTCCCCTAGGCCGTTCTAGTTATTCGTGTCGAGCATCAGAACTGCGAAAATTTTGAGTTTCTCAAGCGTTTCTTACCTTCAAACTGCCATATCTCGCGAACGGATTGATCAATCCGCAAAATTTCTGTTGCATCTGAAAGTAGAAACTCGCCCGATTACAACGGTATGCGTACTTTTCTCCTAGGCGGTTCTAGTTATTCATGTCGAGCATCAGAACTGCGAAAATTTTGAGTTTCTCAAGCGTTTCTTACCTCCAAACTGCCATATCTCCCGAACGGATTAACCAATCCGCAAAATTTCTGTTGCATCTGAAAGTAGAAACTCGCCCGATTACAACGGTGTGCGCACTTTTCCCCTAGGCCGTTCTAGTTATTCGTGTCGAGCATCAGAACTGCGAAAATTTTGAGTTTCTCAAGCGTCTCTTATCTCCAAACCGCCATATCTCGCGAACGGATTGATCAAGCCGCAAAATTTCTGTTGCATCTGAAAGTAGAAACTCGCCCGATTACAACGGTATGCGCACTTTTCCCCTAGGCCGTTCTAGTTATTCGTGTCGAGCATCAGAACTGCGAAAATTTTGAGTTTCTCAAGCGTTTCTTACCTTCAAACTGCCATATCTCGCGAACGGATTGATCAATCCGCAAAATTTCTGTTGCATCTGAAAGTAGAAACTCGCCCGATTACAACGGTATGCGTACTTTTCTCCTAGGCGGTTCTAGTTATTCATGTCGAGCATCAGAACTGCGAAAATTTTGAGTTTCTCAAGCGTTTCTTACCTCCAAACTGCCATATCTCCCGAACGGATTAACCAATCCGCAAAATTTCTGTTGCATCTGAAAGTAGAAACTCGCCCGATTACAACGGTGTGCGCACTTTTCCCCTAGGCCGTTCTAGTTATTCGTGTCGAGCATCAGAACTGCGAAAATTTTGAGTTTCTCAAGCGTTTCTTACCTCCAAACTGCCATATCTCGCGAACGGATTGACCAATCCGCAAAATTTCTGTTGCATCTAAAAGTAGAAACTCGCCCGATTACAACGGTATGCGCACTTTTCCCCTAGGCCGTTCTAGTTATTCTTGTCGAGAATCAGAACTGCGAAAATTTTGAGTTTCTCAAGCGTTTCTTACCTCCAAACTGCCATATCTCCCGAACGGATTGACCAATCCGCAAAATTTCTGTTGCATCTGAAAGTAGAAACTCGCCCGATTACAACGGTATGCGTACTTTTCCCCTAGGCCGTTCTAGTTACTCGTTTCGAGCATCAGAACTGCGAAAATTTTGAGTTTCTCAAGCGTTACTTATCTCCAAACTGCCATATCTCGCGAACGGATTGATCAATCCGCAAAATTTCTGTTGCATCTGAAAGTAGAAACTCGCCCGATTACAACGGTATGCGCACTTTTCCCCTAGGCGGTTCTAGTTATTCGTTTCGAGCATCAGAACTGCGAAAATTTTGAGTTTCTCAAGCGTTTGTTACCTCCAAACTGCCATATCTCGCGAACGGATTGACCAATCCGCAAAATTTCTGTTGCATCTGAAAGTAGAAACTCGGCCGATTACAACGGTATGCGCACTTTTCCCCTAGGCCGTTCTAGTTATTCGTGTCGAGCATCAGAACTGCGAAAATTTTGAGTTTCTCAAGCGTCTCTTATCTCCAAACCGCCATATCTCGCGAACGGATTGATCAAGCCGCAAAATTTCTGTTGCATCTGAAAGCAGAAACTCGCCCGATTACGACGGTATGCGCACTTTTCCCTAAGGCGGTTCTAGTTATTCGTTTCGAGCATCAGAACTGCGAAAATTTTGAGTTTCTCAAGCGTTTCTTACCTCCAAACTGCCATATCTCGCGAACGGATTGACCAATCCGCAAAATTTCTGTTGCATCTGAAAGTAGAAACTCGCCCGATTACAACGGTATGCGCACTTTTCCCCTAGGCCGTTCTAGTTATTCGTGTCGAGCATCACAACTGCGAAAATTTTGAGTTTCTCAAGCGTTTCTTATATCCAAACTGCCATATCTCGCGAACGGATTGATCAATCCGCAAAATTTCTGTTGCATCTGAAAGTAGAAACTCGCCCGATTACAACGGTATGCGCACTTTTCCCCTCGGCGGTTCTAGTTATTCGTTTCGGGCATCAGAACTGCGAAAATTTTGAGTTTCTCAAGCGTTTCTTACCTCCAAACTGCCATACCTCGCGAACGGATTGACCAATCCGCAAAATTTCTGCTGCATCTGAAAGTAGAAACTCGCCCGATTACAACGGTAGGTGTAGTTTTCCCCTAGGCCGTTCTAGTTATTCGTTTCGAGCATCAGAACTGCGAAAATTTTGAGATTCTCTAGCGTTTCTTACCTCCAAACTGCCATATCTCGCGAACGGATTGACCAATCCGCAAAATTTCTGTTGCATCTGAAAGTAGAAACACGCCCGATTACAACGGTATGCGCACTTTTCCCCTAGGCCGTTCTAGTTATTCGTGTAGAGCATCAGAACTGCGAAAATTTTCAGTTTCTCAAGCGTTTCTTATCCCCAATCTGCCATATCTCGCGAACGGATTGATCAATCCGCAAAATTTCTGTTGCATCTGAAGGTAGAAACTCGCCCGATTACAACGGTATGCGCACTTTTCCCCTAGGCGGTTCTAGTTATTCGTTTCGAGCATCAGAACTGCGAAAATTTTGAGTTTCTCAAGCGTTTCTTACCTCCAAACTGCCATATCTCGCGAACGGATTGACCAATCCGCAAAATTTCTGTTGCATCTGAAAGTAGAAACTCGCCCGATTACAACGGTATGCGCACTTTTCCACTAGGCCGTTCTAGTTATTCGTGTCGAGCATCAGAACTGCGAAAATTTTGAGTTTCTCAAGCGTTTCTTACCTCCAAACTGCCATATCTCGCGAACGGATTGACCAATCCGCAAAATTTCTGTTGTATCTGAAAGTAGAAACTCGCCCGATTACAACGGTAGGTGTAGTTTTCCCCTAGGCCGTTCTAGTTATTCGTGTCGAGCATCAGAACTGCGAAAATTTTGAGTTTCTCAAGCGTTTCTTACCTCCAAACTGCCATATCTCGCGAACGGATTGACCAATCCGCAAAATTTCTGTTGCATCTGAAAGTAGAAACTCGCCCGATTACAACGGTATGCGTACCTTTCCCCTAGGCCGTTCTAGTTATTCGTGTCGAGCATCAGAACTGCGAAAATTTTGAGTTTCTCAAGCGTTTCTTACCTCCAAACTGCCATATCTCACGAACGGATTGACCAATCCGCAAAATTTCTGTTGTATCTGAAAGTAGAAACTCGCCCGATTACAACGGTATGCGCACTTTTCCCCTAGGCCGTTCTAGTTATTCGTGTCGAGCATCACAACTGCGAAAATTTTGAGTTTCTCAAGCGTTTCTTATCTCCAAACTGCCATATCTCGCGAACGGATTGATCAATCCGCAAAATTTCTGTTGCATCTGAAAGTAGAAACTCGCCCGATTACAACGGTATGCGCACTTTTCCCCTCGGCGGTTCTAGTTATTCGTTTCGAGCATCAGAACTGCGAAAATTTTTAGTTTCTCAAGCGTTTCTTACCTCCAAACTGCCATATCTCGCGAACGGATTGACCAATCCGCAAAATTTCTGTTGCATCTGAAAGTAGAAACTCGCCCGATTACAACGGTAGGTGTAGTTTTCCCCTAGGCCGTTCTAGTTATTCGTTTCGAGCATCAGAACTGCGAAAATTTTGAGTTTCTCAAGCGTTTCTTACCTCCAAACTGCCATACCTCGCGAACGGATTGACCAATCCGCAAAATTTCTGTTGCATCTGAAAGTAGAAACTCGCCCGATTACAACGGTAGGTGTAGTTTTCCCCTAGGCCGTTCTAGTTATTCGTTTCGAGCATCAGAACTGCGAAAATTTTGAGTTTCTCAAGCGTTTCTTACCTCCAAACTGCCATATCTCGCGAACGGATTGACCAATCCGCAAAATTTCTGTTGCATCTGAAAGTAGAAACACGCCCGATTACAACGGTATGCGCACTTTTCCCCTAGGCCGTTCTATTTATTCGTGTCGAGCATCAGAACTGCGAAAATTTTGAGTTTCTCAAGCGTTTCTTATCTCCAATCTGCCATATCTCGCGAACGGATTGATCAGTCCGCAAAATTTCTGTTGCATCTGAAAGTAGAAACTCGCCCGATTACAACGGTATGCGCACTTTTCCCCTAGGCGGTTCTAGTTATTCGTTTCGAGCATCACAACTGCGAAAATTTTGAGTTTCTCAAGCGTTTCTTATATCCAAACTGCCATATCTCGCGAACGGATTGATCAATCCGCAAAATTTCTGTTGCATCTGAAAGTAGAAACTCGCCCGATTACAACGGTATGCGCACTTTTCCCCTCGGCGGTTCTAGTTATTCGTTTCGAGCATCAGAACTGCGAAAATTTTGAGTTTCTCAAGCGTTTCTTACCTCCAAACTGCCATATCTCACGAACGGATTGACCAATCCGCAAAATTTCTGTTGTATCTGAAAGTAGAAACTCGCCCGATTACAACGGTATGCGCACTTTTCCCCTCGGCGGTTCTAGTTATTCGTTTCGAGCATCAGAACTGCGAAAATTTTGAGTTTCTCAAGCGTTTCTTACCTCCAAACTGCCATATCTCGCGAACGGATTGACCAATCCGCAAAATTTCTGTTGCATCTGAAAGTAGAAACTCGCCCGATTACAACGGTATGCGCACTTTTCCCCTAGGCCGTTCTAGTTATTCGTGTCGAGCATCACAACTGCGAAAATTTTGAGTTTCTCAAGCGTTTCTTATATCCAAACTGCCATATCTCGCGAACGGATTGATCAATCCGCAAAATTTCTGTTGCATCTGAAAGTAGAAACTCGCCCGATTACAACGGTATGCGCACTTTTCCCCTCGGCGGTTCTAGTTATTCGTTTCGGGCATCAGAACTGCGAAAATTTTGAGTTTCTCAAGCGTTTCTTACCTCCAAACTGCCATACCTCGCGAACGGATTGACCAATCCGCAAAATTTCTGCTGCATCTGAAAGTAGAAACTCGCCCGATTACAACGGTAGGTGTAGTTTTCCCCTAGGCCGTTCTAGTTATTCGTTTCGAGCATCAGAACTGCGAAAATTTTGAGTTTCTCTAGCGTTTCTTACCTCCAAACTGCCATATCTCGCGAACGGATTGACCAATCCGCAAAATTTCTGTTGCATCTGAAAGTAGAAACACGCCCGATTACAACGGTATGCGCACTTTTCCCCTAGGCCGTTCTAGTTATTCGTGTAGAGCATCAGAACTGCGAAAATTTTCAGTTTCTCAAGCGTTTCTTATCCCCAATCTGCCATATCTCGCGAACGGATTGATCAATCCGCAAAATTTCTGTTGCATCTGAAGGTAGAAACTCGCCCGATTACAACGGTATGCGCACTTTTCCCCTAGGCGGTTCTAGTTATTCGTTTCGAGCATCAGAACTGCGAAAATTTTGAGTTTCTCAAGCGTTTCTTACCTCCAAACTGCCATATCTCGCGAACGGATTGACCAATCCGCAAAATTTCTGTTGCATCTGAAAGTAGAAACTCGCCCGATTACAACGGTATGCGCACTTTTCCACTAGGCCGTTCTAGTTATTCGTGTCGAGCATCAGAACTGCGAAAATTTTGAGTTTCTCAAGCGTTTCTTACCTCCAAACTGCCATATCTCGCGAACGGATTGACCAATCCGCAAAATTTCTGTTGTATCTGAAAGTAGAAACTCGCCCGATTACAACGGTAGGTGTAGTTTTCCCCTAGGCCGTTCTAGTTATTCGTGTCGAGCATCAGAACTGCGAAAATTTTGAGTTTCTCAAGCGTTTCTTACCTCCAAACTGCCATATCTCGCGAACGGATTGACCAATCCGCAAAATTTCTGTTGCATCTGAAAGTAGAAACTCGCCCGATTACAACGGTATGCGTACCTTTCCCCTAGGCCGTTCTAGTTATTCGTGTCGAGCATCAGAACTGCGAAAATTTTGAGTTTCTCAAGCGTTTCTTACCTCCAAACTGCCATATCTCACGAACGGATTGACCAATCCGCAAAATTTCTGTTGTATCTGAAAGTAGAAACTCGCCCGATTACAACGGTATGCGCACTTTTCCCCTAGGCCGTTCTAGTTATTCGTGTCGAGCATCACAACTGCGAAAATTTTGAGTTTCTCAAGCGTTTCTTATCTCCAAACTGCCATATCTCGCGAACGGATTGATCAATCCGCAAAATTTCTGTTGCATCTGAAAGTAGAAACTCGCCCGATTACAACGGTATGCGCACTTTTCCCCTCGGCGGTTCTAGTTATTCGTTTCGAGCATCAGAACTGCGAAAATTTTTAGTTTCTCAAGCGTTTCTTACCTCCAAACTGCCATATCTCGCGAACGGATTGACCAATCCGCAAAATTTCTGTTGCATCTGAAAGTAGAAACTCGCCCGATTACAACGGTAGGTGTAGTTTTCCCCTAGGCCGTTCTAGTTATTCGTTTCGAGCATCAGAACTGCGAAAATTTTGAGTTTCTCAAGCGTTTCTTACCTCCAAACTGCCATATCTCGCGAACGGATTGACCAATCCGCAAAATTTCTGTTGCATCTGAAAGTAGAAACTCGCCCGATTACAACGGTAGGTGTAGTTTTCCCCTAGGCCGTTCTAGTTATTCGTTTCGAGCATCAGAACTGCGAAAATTTTGAGTTTCTCAAGCGTTTCTTACCTCCAAACTGCCATATCTCGCGAACGGATTGACCAATCCGCAAAATTTCTGTTGCATCTGAAAGTAGAAACACGCCCGATTACAACGGTATGCGCACTTTTCCCCTAGGCCGTTCTATTTATTCGTGTCGAGCATCAGAACTGCGAAAATTTTGAGTTTCTCAAGCGTTTCTTATCTCCAATCTGCCATATCTCGCGAACGGATTGATCAGTCCGCAAAATTTCTGTTGCATCTGAAAGTAGAAACTCGCCCGATTACAACGGTATGCGCACTTTTCCCCTAGGCGGTTCTAGTTATTCGTTTCGAGCATCAGAATTGCGAAAATTTTGAGTTTCTCAAGCGTTTCTTACCTCCAAACTGCCATATCTCGGGAACGGATTGACCAATCCGCAAAATATCTGTTGCATCTGAAAGTAGAAACTCGCCCGATTACAACGGTATGCGCACTTTTCCCCTAGGCCGTTCTAGTTATTCTTGTCGAGCATCAGAACTGCGAAAATTTTGAGTTTCTCAAGCGTTTCTTACCTCCAAACTGCCATATCTCGCGAACGGATTGACCAATCCGCAAAATTTCTGTTGCATCTGAAAGTAGAAACTCGCCCGATTACAACGGTAGGTGTAGTTTTCCCCTAGGCCGTTCTAGTTATTCGTGTCGAGCATCAGAACTGCGAAAATTTTGAGTTTCTCAAGCGTTTCTTATCTCCAATCTGCCATATCTCGCGAACGGATTGATCAATCCGCAAAATTTCTGTTGCATCTGAAAGTAGAAACTCGCCCGATTACAACGGTATGCGCACTTTTCCCCTAGGCCGTTCTAGTTATTCGTGTCGAGCATCACAACTGCGAAAATTTTGAGTTTCTCAAGCGTTTCTTACCTCCAAACTGCCATATCTCGCGAACGGATTGACCAATCCGCAAAATTTCTGTTGTATCTGAAAGTAGAAACACGCCCGATTACAACGGTATGCGCACTTTTCCTCTAGGCCGTTCTAGTTATTCGTGTCGAGCATCACAACTGCGAAAATTTTGAGTTTCTCAAGCGTTTCTTATCTCCAAACTGCCATATCTCGCGAACGGATTGACTAATCCGCAAAATTTCTGTTGTATCTGAAAGTAGAAACTCGCCCGATTACAACGGTATGCGCACTTTTCCCCTAGGCCGTTCTAGTTATTCGTGTAGAGCATCAGAACTGCGAAAATTTTCAGTTTCTCAAGCGTTTCTTATCCCCAATCTGCCATATCTCGCGAACGGATTGATCAATCCGCAAAATTTCTGTTGCATCTGAAAGTAGAAACTCGCCCGATTACAACGGTATGCGCACTTTTCCCCTAGGCCGTTCTATTTATTCGTGTCGAGCATCAGAACTGAGAAAATTTTGAGTTTCTCAAGCGTTTCTTATCTCCAATCTGCCATATCTCGCGAACGGATTGATCAGTCCGCAAAATTTCTGTTGCATCTGAAAGTAGAAACTCGCCCGATTACAACGGTATGCGCACTTTTCCCCTAGGCGGTTCTAGTTATTCGTTTCGAGCATCAGAATTGCGAAAATTTTGAGTTTCTCAAGCGTTTCTTACCTCCAAACTGCCATATCTCGGGAACGGATTGACCAATCCGCAAAATATCTGTTGCATCTGAAAGTAGAAACTCGCCCGATTACAACGGTATGCGCACTTTTCCCCTAGGCCGTTCTAGTTATTCTTGTCGAGCATCAGAACTGCGAAAATTTTGAGTTTCTCAAGCGTTTCTTACCTCCAAACTGCCATATCTCGCGAACGGATTGACCAATCCGCAAAATTTCTGTTGCATCTGAAAGTAGAAACTCGCCCGATTACAACGGTAGGTGTAGTTTTCCCCTAGGCCGTTCTAGTTATTCGTGTCGAGCATCAGAACTGCGAAAATTTTGAGTTTCTCAAGCGTTTCTTATCTCCAATCTGCCATATCTCGCGAACGGATTGATCAATCCGCAAAATTTCTGTTGCATCTGAAAGTAGAAACTCGCCCGATTACAACGGTATGCGCACTTTTCCCCTAGGCCGTTCTAGTTATTCGTGTCGAGCATCACAACTGCGAAAATTTTGAGTTTCTCAAGCGTTTCTTATCTCCAAACTTCCATATCTCGCGAACGGATTGATCAATCCGCAAAATTTCTGTTGCATCTGAAAGTAGAAACTCGCCCGATTACAACGGTATGCGCACTTTTCCCCTCGGCGGTTCTAGTTATTCGTTTCGAGCATCAGAACTGCGAAAATTTTGAGTTTCTCAAGCGTTTCTTACCTCCAAACTGCCATATCTCGCGAACGGATTGACCAATCCGCAAAATTTCTGTTGCATCTGAAAGTAGAAACTCGCCCGATTTCAACGGTAGGTGTAGTTTTCCCCTAGGCCGTTCTAGTTATTCGTTTCGAGCATCAGAACTGCGAAAATTTTGAGTTTCTCAAGCGTTTCTTACCTCCAAACTGCCATATCTCGCGAACGGATTGACCAATCCGCAAAATTTCTGTTGCATCTGAAAGTAGAAACACGCCCGATTACAACGGTATGCGCACTTTTCCCCTAGGCCGTTCTAGTTATTCTTGTCGAGCATCAGAACTGCGAAAATTTTGAGTTTCTCAAGCGTTTCTTACCTCCAAACTGCCATATATCGCGAACGGATTGACCAATCCGCAAAATTTCTGTTGTATCTGAAAGTAGAAACTCGCCCGATTACAACGGTAGGTGTAGTTTTCCCCTAGGCCGTTCTAGTTATTCGTTTCGAGCATCAGAACTGCGAAAATTTTGAGTTTCTCAAGCGTTTCTTATCTCCAATCTGCCATATCTCGCGAACGGATTGATCAATCCGCAAAATTTCTGTTGCATCTGAAAGTAGAAACTCGCCCGATTACAACGGTATGCGCACTTTTCCCCTAGGCGGTTCTACTTATTCGTTTCGAGCATCAGAACTGCGAAAATTTTGAGTTTCTCAAGCGTTTCTTACCTCCAAACTGCCATATCTCGCGAACGGATTGACCAATCCGCAAAATTTCTGTTGCATCTGAAAGTAGAAACTCGCCCGATTACAACGGTATGCGCACTTTTCTCCTAGGCCGTTCTAGTTATTCGTGTCGAGCATCAGGACTGCGAAAATTTTGAGTTTCTCAAGCGTTTCTTACCTCCAAACTGCCATATCTCGCGAACGGATTGACCAATCCGCAAAATTTCTGTTGCATCTGAAAGTAGAAACTCGCCCGATTACAACGATATGCGCACTTTTCCCCTAGGCCGTTCTAGTTATTCGTGTCGAGCATCAGAACTGCGAAAATTTTGAGTTTCTCAAGCGTTTCTTATCTCCAAACTGCCATATCTCGCGAACGGATTGATCAATCCGCAAAATTTCTGTTGCATCTGAAAGTAGAAACTCGCCCGATTACAACGGTATGCGCACTTTTCCCCTAGGCGGTTCTAGTTATTCGTTTCGAGCATCAGAACTGCGAAAATTTTGAGTTTCTCAAGCGTTTCTTACCTCCAAACTGCCATTTCTCGCGAACGGATTGATCAATCCGCAAAATTTCTGTTGCATCTGAAAGTAGAAACTCGCCCGATTACAACGGTATGCGCACTTTTCCCCTAGGCCGTTCTAGTTATTCGTGTCGAGCATCAGAACTGCGAAAATTTTGAGTTTCTCAAGCGTTTCTTACCTCCAAACTGCCATATCTCGGGAACGGATTGACCAATCCGCAAAATTTCTGTTGCATGTGAAAGTAGAAACTCGCCCGATTACAACGGTATGCGCACTTTTCCCCTAGGCCGTTCTTGTTATTCGTTTCGAGCATCAGAACTGCGAAAATTTTGAGTTTCTCCAGCGTTTCTTATCTCCAAACTGCCATATCTCGCGAACGGATTGATCAATCCGCAAAATTTCTGTTGCATCTGAAAGTAGAAACTCGCCCGATTACAACGGTAGGTGTAGTTTTCCCCTAGGCCGTTCTATTTATTCGTGTCGAGCATCAGAACTGCGAAAATTTTGAGTTTCTCAAGCATTTCTTATCTCCAAACTGCCATATCTCGCGAACGGATTGATCAATCCGCAAAATTTCTGTTGCATCTGAAAGTAGAAACTCGCCCGATTACAACGGTATGCGCACTTTTCCCCTAGGCAGTTCTATTTATTCGTTTCGAGCATCAGAACTGCGAAAATTTTGAGTTTCTCAAGCGTTTCTTACCTCCAAACTGCCATATGTCGCGAACGGATTGACCAATCCGCAAAATTTCTGTTGCATCTGAAAGTAGAAACTCGCCCGATTACAACGGTGTGCGCACTTTTCCCCTAGGCCGTTCTAGTTATTCGTGTCGAGCATCAGGACTGCGAAAATTTTGAGTTTCTCAAGCGTTTCTTACCTCCAAACTGCCATATCTCGCGAACGGATTGACCAATCCGCAAAATTTCTGTTGCATCTGAAAGTAGAAACTCGCCCGATTACAACGGTATGCGCACTTTTCCCCTAGGCCGTTCTAGTTATTCGTGTCGAGCATCAGAACTGCGAAAATTTTGAGTTTCTCAAGCGTTTCTTACCTCCAAACTGCCATATCTCGCGAACGGATTGACCAATCCGCCAAATTTCTGTTGCATCTGAAAGTAGAAACTCGCCCGATTACAACGGTATGCGCACTTTTCCCCTAGGCCGTTCTAGTTATTCGTGTCGAGCATCAGAACTGCGAAAATTTTGAGTTTCTCAAGCGTTTCTTACCTCCAAACTGCCATATCTCGCGAACGGATTGACCAATCCGCAAAATTTCTGTTGCATCTGAAAGTAGAAACTCGCCCGATTACAACGGTATGCGCACTTTTCCCCTAGGCCGTTCTAGTTATTCGTGTCGAGCATCAGAACTGCGAAAATTTTGAGTTTCTCAAGCGTTTCTTACCTCCAAACTGCCATATCTCGCGAACGGATTGACCAATCCGCAAAATTTCTGTTGCATCTGAAAGTAGAAACTCGCCCGATTACAATGGTAGGTGTAGTTTTCCCCTAGGCCGTTCTAGTTATTCGTTTCGAGCATCAGAACTGCGAAAATTTTGAGTTTCTCAAGCGTTTCTTACCTCCAAACTGCCATATCTCGCGAACGGATTGACCAATCCGCAAAATTTCTGTTGCATCTGAAAGTAGAAACACGCCCGATTACAACGGTATGCGCACTTTTCCCCTAGGCCGTTCTAGTTATTCTTGTCGAGCATCAGAACTGCGAAAATTTTGAGTTTCTCAAGCGTTTCTTACCTCCAAACTGCCATATATCGCGAACGGATTGACCAATCCGCAAAATTTCTGTTGTATCTGAAAGTAGAAACTCGCCCGATTACAACGGTAGGTGTAGTTTTCCCCTAGGCCGTTCTAGTTATTCGTTTCGAGCATCAGAACTGCGAAAATTTTGAGTTTCTCAAGCGTTTCTTATCTCCAATCTGCCATATCTCGCGAACGGATTGATCAATCCGCAAAATTTCTGTTGCATCTGAAAGTAGAAACTCGCCCGATTACAACGGTATGCGCACTTTTCCCCTAGGCGGTTCTACTTATTCGTTTCGAGCATCAGAACTGCGAAAATTTTGAGTTTCTCAAGCGTTTCTTACCTCCAAACTGCCATATCTCGCGAACGGATTGACCAATCCGCAAAATTTCTGTTGCATCTGAAAGTAGAAACTCGCCCGATTACAACGGTATGCGCACTTTTCTCCTAGGCCGTTCTAGTTATTCGTGTCGAGCATCAGGACTGCGAAAATTTTGAGTTTCTCAAGCGTTTCTTACCTCCAAACTGCCATATCTCGCGAACGGATTGACCAATCCGCAAAATTTCTGTTGCATCTGAAAGTAGAAACTCGCCCGATTTCAACGATATGCGCACTTTTCCCCTAGGCCGTTCTAGTTATTCGTGTCGAGCATCAGAACTGCGAAAATTTTGAGTTTCTCAAGCGTTTCTTATCTCCAAACTGCCATATCTCGCGAACGGATTGATCAATCCGCAAAATTTCTGTTGCATCTGAAAGTAGAAACTCGCCCGATTACAACGGTATGCGCACTTTTCCCCTAGGCGGTTCTAGTTATTCGTTTCGAGCATCAGAACTGCGAAAATTTTGAGTTTCTCAAGCGTTTCTTACCTCCAAACTGCCATTTCTCGCGAACGGATTGATCAATCCGCAAAATTTCTGTTGCATCTGAAAGTAGAAACTCGCCCGATTACAACGGTATGCGCACTTTTCCCCTAGGCCGTTCTAGTTATTCGTGTCGAGCATCAGAACTGCGAAAATTTTGAGTTTCTCAAGCGTTTCTTACCTCCAAACTGCCATATCTCGGGAACGGATTGACCAATCCGCAAAATTTCTGTTGCATGTGAAAGTAGAAACTCGCCCGATTACAACGGTATGCGCACTTTTCCCCTAGGCCGTTCTTGTTATTCGTTTCGAGCATCAGAACTGCGAAAATTTTGAGTTTCTCCAGCGTTTCTTATCTCCAAACTGCCATATCTCGCGAACGGATTGATCAATCCGCAAAATTTCTGTTGCATCTGAAAGTAGAAACTCGCCCGATTACAACGGTAGGTGTAGTTTTCCCCTAGGCCGTTCTATTTATTCGTGTCGAGCATCAGAACTGCGAAAATTTTGAGTTTCTCAAGCATTTCTTATCTCCAAACTGCCATATCTCGCGAACGGATTGATCAATCCGCAAAATTTCTGTTGCATCTGAAAGTAGAAACTCGCCCGATTACAACGGTATGCGCACTTTTCCCCTAGGCAGTTCTATTTATTCGTTTCGAGCATCAGAACTGCGAAAATTTTGAGTTTCTCAAGCGTTTCTTACCTCCAAACTGCCATATCTCGCGAACGGATTGACCAATCCGCAAAATTTCTGTTGCATCTGAAAGTAGAAACTCGCCCGATTACAACGGTATGCGCACTTTTCCCCTAGGCCGTTCTAGTTATTCGTGTCGGGCATCAGAACTGCGAAAATTTTGAGTTTCTCAAGCGTTTCTTACCTCCAAACTGCCATATCTCGCGAACGGATTGACCAATCCGCCAAATTTCTGTTGCATCTGAAAGTAGAAACTCGCCCGATTACAACGGTATGCGCACTTTTCCCCTAGGCGGTTCTAGTTATTCGTTTCGAGCATCAGAACTGCGAAAATTTTGAGTTTCTCAAGCGTTTCTTACCTCCAAACTGCCATATCTCGCGAACGGATTGACCAATCCGCAAAATTTCTGTTGCATCTGAAAGTAGAAACTCGCCCGATTACAACGGTATGCGCACTTTTCCCCTAGGCCGTTCTAGTTATTCGTGTCGAGCATCAGAACTGCGAAAATTTTGAGTTTCTCAAGCGTTTCTTACCTCCAAACTGCCATATCTCGCGAACGGATTGACCAATCCGCAAAATTTCTGTTGCATCTGAAAGTAGAAACTCGCCCGATTACAACGGTATGCGCACTTTTCCCCTAGGCCGTTCTAGTTATTCGTGTCGAGCATCAGAACTGCGAAAATTTTGAGTTTCTCAAGCGTTTCTTACCTCCAAACTGCCATATCTCGCGAACGGATTGACCAATCCGCAAAATTTCTGTTGCATCTGAAAGTAGAAACTCGCCCGATTACAATGGTAGGTGTAGTTTTCCCCTAGGCTGTTCTAGTTATTCGTTTCGAGCATCAGAACTGCGAAAATTTTGAGTTTCTCAAGCGTTTCTTACCTCCAAACTGCCATATCTCGCGAACGGATTGACCAATCCGCAAAATTTCTGTTGCATCTGAAAGTAGAAACACGCCCGATTACAACGGTATGCGCACTTTTCCCCTAGGCCGTTCTAGTTATTCGTGTCGAGCATCAGAACTGCGAAAATTTTGAGTTTCTCAAGCGTTTCTTACCTCCAAACTGCCATATCTCGCGAACGGATTGACCAATCCGCAAAATTTCTGTTGCATCTGAAAGTAGAAACTCGCCCGATTACAACGGTATGCGCACTTTTCCCCTAGGCCGTTCTAGTTATTCTTGTCGAGCATCAGAACTGCGAAAATTTTGAGTTTCTCAAGCGTTTCTTTCCTCCAAACTGCCATATCTCGCGAACGGATTGACCAATCCGCAAAATTTCTGTTGTATCTGAAAGTAGAAACTCGCCCGATTACAACGGTAGGTGTAGTTTTCCCCTAGGCCGTTCTAGTTATTCGTGTCGAGCATCAGAACTGCGAAAATTTTGAGTTTCTCAAGCGTTTCTTATATCCAAACTGCCATATCTCGCGAACGGATTGATCAATCCGCAAAATTTCTGTTGCATCTGAAAGTAGAAACTCGCCCGATTACAACGGTATGCGCACTTTTACCCTAGCGGGTTCTAGTTATTCGTTTCGAGCATCAGAACTGCGAAAATTTTGAGTTTCTCAAGCGTTTCTTACCTCCAAACTGCCATATCTCGCGAACGGATTGACCAATCCGCAAAATTTCTGTTGCATCTGAAAGTAGAAACTCGCCCGATTACAACGGTATGCGCACTTTTCCCCTAGGCCGTTCTAGTTATTCTTGTCGAGCATCAGAACTGCGAAAATTTTGAGTTTCTCAAGCGTTTCTTACCTCCAAACTGCCATATCTCGCGAACGGATTGACCAATCCGCAAAATTTCTGTTGTATCTGAAAGTAGAAACTCGCCCGATTACAACGGTAGGTGTAGTTTTCCCCTAGGCCGTTCTAGTTATTCGTGTCGAGCATCAGAACTGCGAAAATTTTGAGTTTCTCAAGCGTTTCTTATATCCAAACTGCCATATCTCGCGAACGGATTGATCAATCCGCAAAATTTCTGTTGCATCTGAAAGTAGAAACTCGCCCGATTACAACGGTATGCGCACTTTTACCCTAGCGGGTTCTAGTTATTCGTTTCGAGCATCAGAACTGCGAAAATTTTGAGTTTCTCAAGCGTTTCTTACCTCCAAACTGCCATATCTCGCGAACGGATTGACCAATCCGCAAAATTTCTGTTGCATCTGAAAGTAGAAACTCGCCCGATTACAACGGTATGCGCACTTTTCCCCTAGGCCGTTCTAGTTATTCTTGTCGAGCATCAGAACTGCGAAAATTTTGAGTTTCTCAAGCGTTTCTTACCTCCAAACTGCCATATCTCGCGAACGGATTGACCAATCCGCAAAATTTCTGTTGTATCTGAAAGTAGAAACTCGCCCGATTACAATGGTAGGTGTAGTTTTCCCCTAGGCCGTTCTAGTTATTCGTGTCGAGCATCAGAACTGCGAAAATTTTGAGTTTCTCAAGCGTTTCTTATCTCCAATCTGCCATATCTCGCGAACGGATTGATCAATCCGCAAAATTTCTGTTGCATCTGAAAGTAGAAACTCGCCCGATTACAACGGTATGCGCACTTTTCCCCTAGGCGGTTCTAGTTATTCGTTTCGAGCATCAGAACTGCGAAAATTTTGAGTTTCTCAAGCGTTTCTTACCTCCAAACTGCCATATCTCGCGAACGGATTGACCAATCCGCAAAATTTCTGTTGCATCTGAAAGTAGAAACTCGCCCGATTACAACGGTATGCGCACTTTTCTCCTAGGCCGTTCTAGTTATTCGTGTCGAGCATCAGGACTGCGAAAATTTTGAGTTTCTCAAGCGTTTCTTACCTCCAAACTGCCATATCTCGCGAACGGATTGACCAATCCGCAAAATTTCTGTTGCATCTGAAAGTAGAAACTCGCCCGATTACAACGGTATGCGCACTTTTCCCCTAGGCCGTTCTAGTTATTCGTGTCGAGCATCAGAACTGCGAAAATTTTGAGTTTCTCAAGCGTTTCTTATCTCCAAACTGCCATATCTCGCGAACGGATTGATCAATCCGCAAAATTTCTGTTGCATCTGAAAGTAGAAACTCGCCCGATTACAACGGTATGCGCACTTTTACCCTAGCGGGTTCTAGTTATTCGTTTCGAGCATCAGAACTGCGAAAATTTTGAGTTTCTCAAGCGTTTCTTACCTCCAAACTTCCATATCTCGCGAACGGATTGACCAATCCGCAAAATTTCTGTTGCTTCTGAAAGTAGAAACTCGCCCGATTACAACGGTATGCGCACTTTTCCCCTAGGCGGTTCTAGTTATTCGTTTCGAGCATCAGAAATGCGAAAATTTTGAGTTTCTCAAGCGTTTCTTACCTCCAAACTGCCATATCTCGGGAACGGATTGACCAATCCGCAAAATTTCTGTTGCATCTGAAAGTAGAAACTCGCCCGATTACAACGGTATGGGCACTTTTCCCCTGGGCCGTTCTTGTTATTCGTTTCGAGCATCAGAACTGCGAAAATTTTGAGTTTCTCCAGCGTTTCTTATCTCCAAACTGCCATATCTCGCGAACGGATTGATCAATCCGCAAAATTTCGGTTGCATCTGAAAGTAGAAACTCGCCCGATTACAACGGTAGGTGTAGTTTTCCCCTAGGCCGTTCTATTTATTCGTGTCGAGCATCAGAACTGCGAAAATTTTGAGTTTCTCAAGCATTTCTTATCTCCAAACTGCCATATCTCGCGAACGGATTGATCAATCCGCAAAATTTCTGTTGCATCTGAAAGTAGAAACTCGCCCGATTACAACGGTATGCGCACTTTTCCCCTAGGCAGTTCTAGTTATTCGTTTCGAGCATCAGAACTGCGAAAATTTTGAGTTTCTCAAGCGTTTCTTACCTCCAAACTGCCATATCTCGCGAACGGATTGACCAATCCGCAAAATTTCTGTTGCATCTGAAAGTAGAAACTCGCCCGATTACAACGGTAGGTGTAGTTTTCCCCTAGGCCGTTCTATTTATTCGTGTCGAGCATCAGAACTGCGAAAATTTTGAGTTTCTCAAGCATTTCTTATCTCCAAACTGCCATATCTCGCGAACGGATTGATCAATCCGCAAAATTTCTGTTGCATCTGAAAGTAGAAACTCGCCCGATTACAACGGTAGGCGCACTTTTCCCCTAGGCAGTTCTATTTATTCGTTTCGAGCATCAGAACTGCGAGAATTTTGAGTTTCTCAAGCGTTTCTTACCTCCAAACTGCCATATGTCGCGAACGGATTGACCAATCCGCAAAATTTCTGTTGCATCTGAAAGTAGAAACTCGCCCGATTAGAACGGTAGGTGTAGTTTTTCCCTAGGCCGTTCTAGTTATTCGTGTCGAGCATCAGAACTGCGAAAATTTTGAGTTTCTCAAGCGTTTCTTATCTCCAAACTGCCATATCTCGCGAACGGATTGATCAATCCGCAAAATTTCTGTTGCATCTGAAAGTAGAAACTCGCCCGATTACAACGGTATGCGCACTTTTCCCCTAGGCGGTTCTAGTTATTCGTTTCGAGCATCAGAACTGCGAAAATTTTGAGTTTCTCAAGCGTTTCTTACCTCCAAACTGCCATATCTCGCGAACGGATTGACCAATCCGCAAAATTTCTGTTGCATCTGAAAGTAGAAACTCGCCCGATTACAACGGTATGCGCACTTTTCCCCTAGGCCGTTCTAGTTATTCGTGTCGGGCATCAGAACTGCGAAAATTTTGAGTTTCTCAAGCGTTTCTTACCTCCAAACTGCCATATCTCGCGAACGGATTGACCAATCCGCCAAATTTCTGTTGCATCTGAAAGTAGAAACTCGCCCGATTACAACGGTATGCGCACTTTTCCCCTAGGCGGTTCTAGTTATTCGTTTCGAGCATCAGAACTGCGAAAATTTTGAGTTTCTCAAGCGTTTCTTACCTCCAAACTGCCATATCTCGCGAACGGATTGACCAATCCGCAAAATTTCTGTTGCATCTGAAAGTAGAAACTCGCCCGATTACAACGGTATGCGCACTTTTCCCCTAGGCCGTTCTAGTTATTCGTGTCGAGCATCAGAACTGCGAAAATTTTGAGTTTCTCAAGCGTTTCTTACCTCCAAACTGCCATATCTCGCGAACGGATTGACCAATCCGCAAAATTTCTGTTGCATCTGAAAGTAGAAACTCGCCCGATTACAACGGTATGCGCACTTTTCCCCTAGGCCGTTCTAGTTATTCGTGTCGAGCATCAGAACTGCGAAAATTTTGAGTTTCTCAAGCGTTTCTTACCTCCAAACTGCCATATCTCGCGAACGGATTGACCAATCCGCAATATTTCTGTTGCATCTGAAAGTAGAAACTCGCCCGATTACAATGGTAGGTGTAGTTTTCCCCTAGGCTGTTCTAGTTATTCGTTTCGAGCATCAGAACTGCGAAAATTTTGAGTTTCTCAAGCGTTTCTTACCTCCAAACTGCCATATCTCGCGAACGGATTGAACAATCCGCAAAATTTCTGTTGCATCTGAAAGTAGAAACACGCCCGATTACAACGGTATGCGCACTTTTCCCCTAGGCCGTTCTAGTTATTCGTGTCGAGCATCAGAACTGCGAAAATTTTGAGTTTCTCAAGCGTTTCTTACCTCCAAACTGCCATATCTCGCGAACGGATTGACCAATCCGCAAAATTTCTGTTGCATCTGAAAGTAGAAACTCGCCCGATTACAACGGTATGCGCACTTTTCCCCTAGGCCGTTCTAGTTATTCTTGTCGAGCATCAGAACTGCGAAAATTTTGAGTTTCTCAAGCGTTTCTTACCTCCAAACTGCCATATCTCGCGAACGGATTGACCAATCCGCAAAATTTCTGTTGTATCTGAAAGTAGAAACTCGCCCGATTACAACGGTAGGTGTAGTTTTCCCCTAGGCCGTTCTAGTTATTCGTGTCGAGCATCAGAACTGCGAAAATTTTGAGTTTCTCAAGCGTTTCTTATATCCAAACTGCCATATCTCGCGAACGGATTGATCAATCCGCAAAATTTCTGTTGCATCTGAAAGTAGAAACTCGCCCGATTACAACGGTATGCGCACTTTTACCCTAGCGGGTTCTAGTTATTCGTTTCGAGCATCAGAACTGCGAAAATTTTGAGTTTCTCAAGCGTTTCTTACCTCCAAACTGCCATATCTCGCGAACGGATTGACCAATCCGCAAAATTTCTGTTGCATCTGAAAGTAGAAACTCGCCCGATTACAACGGTATGCGCACTTTTCCCCTAGGCCGTTCTAGTTATTCTTGTCGAGCATCAGAACTGCGAAAATTTTGAGTTTCTCAAGCGTTTCTTACCTCCAAACTGCCATATCTCGCGAACGGATTGACCAATCCGCAAAATTTCTGTTGTATCTGAAAGTAGAAACTCGCCCGATTACAATGGTAGGTGTAGTTTTCCCCTAGGCCGTTCTAGTTATTCGTGTCGAGCATCAGAACTGCGAAAATTTTGAGTTTCTCAAGCGTTTCTTATCTCCAATCTGCCATATCTCGCGAACGGATTGATCAATCCGCAAAATTTCTGTTGCATCTGAAAGTAGAAACTCGCCCGATTACAACGGTATGCGCACTTTTCCCCTAGGCGGTTCTAGTTATTCGTTTCGAGCATCAGAACTGCGAAAATTTTGAGTTTCTCAAGCGTTTCTTACCTCCAAACTGCCATATCTCGCGAACGGATTGACCAATCCGCAAAATTTCTGTTGCATCTGAAAGTAGAAACTCGCCCGATTACAATGGTAGGTGTAGTTTTCCCCTAGGCTGTTCTAGTTATTCGTTTCGAGCATCAGAACTGCGAAAATTTTGAGTTTCTCAAGCGTTTCTTACCTCCAAACTGCCATATCTCGCGAACGGATTGACCAATCCGCAAAATTTCTGTTGCATCTGAAAGTAGAAACACGCCCGATTACAACGGTATGCGCACTTTTCCCCTAGGCCGTTCTAGTTATTCGTGTCGAGCATCAGAACTGCGAAAATTTTGAGTTTCTCAAGCGTTTCTTACCTCCAAACTGCCATATCTCGCGAACGGATTGACCAATCCGCAAAATTTCTGTTGCATCTGAAAGTAGAAACTCGCCCGATTACAACGGTATGCGCACTTTTCCCCTAGGCCGTTCTAGTTATTCTTGTCGAGCATCAGAACTGCGAAAATTTTGAGTTTCTCAAGCGTTTCTTACCTCCAAACTGCCATATCTCGCGAACGGATTGACCAATCCGCAAAATTTCTGTTGTATCTGAAAGTAGAAACTCGCCCGATTACAACGGTAGGTGTAGTTTTCCCCTAGGCCGTTCTAGTTATTTGTGTCGAGCATCAGAACTGCGAAAATTTTGAGTTTCTCAAGCGTTTCTTATATCCAAACTGCCATATCTCGCGAACGGATTGATCAATCCGCAAAATTTCTGTTGCATCTGAAAGTAGAAACTCGCCCGATTACAACGGTATGCGCACTTTTACCCTAGCGGGTTCTAGTTATTCGTTTCGAGCATCAGAACTGCGAAAATTTTGAGTTTCTCAAGCGTTTCTTACCTCCAAACTGCCATATCTCGCGAACGGATTGACCAATCCGCAAAATTTCTGTTGCATCTGAAAGTAGAAACTCGCCCGATTACAACGGTATGCGCACTTTTCCCCTAGGCCGTTCTAGTTATTCTTGTCGAGCATCAGAACTGCGAAAATTTTGAGTTTCTCAAGCGTTTCTTACCTCCAAACTGCCATACCTCGCGAACGGATTGACCAATCCGCAAAATTTCTGTTGCATCTGAAAGTAGAAACTCGCCCGATTACAACGGTATGCGCACTTTTCTCCTAGGCCGTTCTAGTTATTCGTGTCGAGCATCAGGACTGCGAAAATTTTGAGTTTCTCAAGCGTTTCTTACCTCCAAACTGCCATATCTCGCGAACGGATTGACCAATCCGCAAAATTTCTGTTGCATCTGAAAGTAGAAACTCGCCCGATTACAACGGTATGCGCACTTTTCCCCTAGGCCGTTCTAGTTATTCGTGTCGAGCATCAGAACTGCGAAAATTTTGAGTTTCTCAAGCGTTTCTTATCTCCAAACTGCCATATCTCGCGAACGGATTGATCAATCCGCAAAATTTCTGTTGCATCTGAAAGTAGAAACTCGCCCGATTACAACGGTATGCGCACTTTTACCCTAGCGGGTTCTAGTTATTCGTTTCGAGCATCAGAACTGCGAAAATTTTGAGTTTCTCAAGCGTTTCTTACCTCCAAACTTCCATATCTCGCGAACGGATTGACCAATCCGCAAAATTTCTGTTGCTTCTGAAAGTAGAAACTCGCCCGATTACAACGGTATGCGCACTTTTCCCCTAGGCGGTTTTAGTTATTCGTTTCGAGCATCAGAAATGCGAAAATTTTGAGTTTCTCAAGCGTTTCTTACCTCCAAACTGCCATATCTCGGGAACGGATTGACCAATCCGCAAAATTTCTGTTGCATCTGAAAGTAGAAACTCGCCCGATTACAACGGTATGCGCACTTTTCCCCTAGGCCGTTCTAGTTATTCGTGTCGAGCATCAGAACTGCGAAAATTTTGAGTTTCTCAAGCGTTTCTTATCTCCAAACTGCCATATCTCGCGAACGGATTGATCAATCCGCAAAATTTCTGTTGCATCTGAAAGTAGAAACTCGCCCGATTACAACGGTATGCGCACTTTTACCCTAGCGGGTTCTAGTTATTCGTTTCGAGCATCAGAACTGCGAAAATTTTGAGTTTCTCAAGCGTTTCTTACCTCCAAACTTCCATATCTCGCGAACGGATTGACCAATCCGCAAAATTTCTGTTGCTTCTGAAAGTAGAAACTCGCCCGATTACAACGGTATGCGCACTTTTCCCCTAGGCGGTTCTAGTTATTCGTTTCGAGCATCAGAAATGCGAAAATTTTGAGTTTCTCAAGCGTTTCTTACCTCCAAACTGCCATATCTCGGGAACGGATTGACCAATCCGCAAAATTTCTGTTGCATCTGAAAGTAGAAACTCGCCCGATTACAACGGTATGGGCACTTTTCCCCTGGGCCGTTCTTGTTATTCGTTTCGAGCATCAGAACTGCGAAAATTTTGAGTTTCTCCAGCGTTTCTTATCTCCAAACTGCCATATCTCGCGAACGGATTGATCAATCCGCAAAATTTCTGTTGCATCTGAAAGTAGAAACTCGCCCGATTACAACGGTAGGTGTAGTTTTCCCCTAGGCCGTTCTATTTATTCGTGTCGAGCATCAGAACTGCGAAAATTTTGAGTTTCTCAAGCATTTCTTATCTCCAAACTGCCATATCTCGCGAACGGATTGATCAATCCGCAAAATTTCTGTTGCATCTGAAAGTAGAAACTCGCCCGATTACAACGGTATGCGCACTTTTCCCCTAGGCAGTTCTAGTTATTCGTTTCGAGCATCAGAACTGCGAAAATTTTGAGTTTCTCAAGCGTTTCTTACCTCCAAACTGCCATATCTCGCGAACGGATTGACCAATCCGCAAAATTTCTGTTGCATCTGAAAGTAGAAACTCGCCCGATTACAACGGTAGGTGTAGTTTTCCCCTAGGCCGTTCTATTTATTCGTGTCGAGCATCAGAACTGCGAAAATTTTGAGTTTCTCAAGCATTTCTTATCTCCAAACTGCCATATCTCGCGAACGGATTGATCAATCCGCAAAATTTCTGTTGCATCTGAAAGTAGAAACTCGCCCGATTACAACGGTAGGCGCACTTTTCCCCTAGGCAGTTCTATTTATTCGTTTCGAGCATCAGAACTGCGAGAATTTTGAGTTTCTCAAGCGTTTCTTACCTCCAAACTGCCATATGTCGCGAACGGATTGACCAATCCGCAAAATTTCTGTTGCATCTGAAAGTAGAAACTCGCCCGATTAGAACGGTAGGTGTAGTTTTTCCCTAGGCCGTTCTAGTTATTCGTGTCGAGCATCAGAACTGCGAAAATTTTGAGTTTCTCAAGCGTTTCTTATCTCCAAACTGCCATATCTCGCGAACGGATTGATCAATCCGCAAAATTTCTGTTGCATCTGAAAGTAGAAACTCGCCCGATTACAACGGTATGCGCACTTTTCCCCTAGGCGGTTCTAGTTATTCGTTTCGAGCATCAGAACTGCGAAAATTTTGAGTTTCTCAAGCGTTTCTTACCTCCAAACTGCCATATCTCGCGAACGGATTGACCAATCCGCAAAATTTCTGTTGCATCTGAAAGTAGAAACTCGCCCGATTACAACGGTATGCGCACTTTTCCCCTAGGCCGTTCTAGTTATTCGTGTCGGGCATCAGAACTGCGAAAATTTTGAGTTTCTCAAGCGTTTCTTACCTCCAAACTGCCATATCTCGCGAACGGATTGACCAATCCGCCAAATTTCTGTTGCATCTGAAAGTAGAAACTCGCCCGATTACAACGGTATGCGCACTTTTCCCCTAGGCGGTTCTAGTTATTCGTTTCGAGCATCAGAACTGCGAAAATTTTGAGTTTCTCAAGCGTTTCTTACCTCCAAACTGCCATATCTCGCGAACGGATTGACCAATCCGCAAAATTTCTGTTGCATCTGAAAGTAGAAACTCGCCCGATTACAACGGTATGCGCACTTTTCCCCTAGGCCGTTCTAGTTATTCGTGTCGAGCATCAGAACTGCGAAAATTTTGAGTTTCTCAAGCGTTTCTTACCTCCAAACTGCCATATCTCGCGAACGGATTGACCAATCCGCAAAATTTCTGTTGCATCTGAAAGTAGAAACTCGCCCGATTACAACGGTATGCGCACTTTTCCCCTAGGCCGTTCTAGTTATTCGTGTCGAGCATCAGAACTGCGAAAATTTTGAGTTTCTCAAGCGTTTCTTACCTCCAAACTGCCATATCTCGCGAACGGATTGACCAATCCGCAAAATTTCTGTTGCATCTGAAAGTAGAAACTCGCCCGATTACAATGGTAGGTGTAGTTTTCCCCTAGGCTGTTCTAGTTATTCGTTTCGAGCATCAGAACTGCGAAAATTTTGAGTTTCTCAAGCGTTTCTTACCTCCAAACTGCCATATCTCGCGAACGGATTGACCAATCCGCAAAATTTCTGTTGCATCTGAAAGTAGAAACACGCCCGATTACAACGGTATGCGCACTTTTCCCCTAGGCCGTTCTAGTTATTCGTGTCGAGCATCAGAACTGCGAAAATTTTGAGTTTCTCAAGCGTTTCTTACCTCCAAACTGCCATATCTCGCGAACGGATTGACCAATCCGCAAAATTTCTGTTGCATCTGAAAGTAGAAACTCGCCCGATTACAACGGTATGCGCACTTTTCCCCTAGGCCGTTCTAGTTATTCTTGTCGAGCATCAGAACTGCGAAAATTTTGAGTTTCTCAAGCGTTTCTTACCTCCAAACTGCCATATCTCGCGAACGGATTGACCAATCCGCAAAATTTCTGTTGTATCTGAAAGTAGAAACTCGCCCGATTACAACGGTAGGTGTAGTTTTCCCCTAGGCCGTTCTAGTTATTCGTGTCGAGCATCAGAACTGCGAAAATTTTGAGTTTCTCAAGCGTTTCTTATATCCAAACTGCCATATCTCGCGAACGGATTGATCAATCCGCAAAATTTCTGTTGCATCTGAAAGTAGAAACTCGCCCGATTACAACGGTATGCGCACTTTTACCCTAGCGGGTTCTAGTTATTCGTTTCGAGCATCAGAACTGCGAAAATTTTGAGTTTCTCAAGCGTTTCTTACCTCCAAACTGCCATATCTCGCGAACGGATTGACCAATCCGCAAAATTTCTGTTGCATCTGAAAGTAGAAACTCGCCCGATTACAACGGTATGCGCACTTTTCCCCTAGGCCGTTCTAGTTATTCTTGTCGAGCATCAGAACTGCGAAAATTTTGAGTTTCTCAAGCGTTTCTTACCTCCAAACTGCCATATCTCGCGAACGGATTGACCAATCCGCAAAATTTCTGTTGTATCTGAAAGTAGAAACTCGCCCGATTACAATGGTAGGTGTAGTTTTCCCCTAGGCCGTTCTAGTTATTCGTGTCGAGCATCAGAACTGCGAAAATTTTGAGTTTCTCAAGCGTTTCTTATCTCCAATCTGCCATATCTCGCGAACGGATTGATCAATCCGCAAAATTTCTGTTGCATCTGAAAGTAGAAACTCGCCCGATTACAACGGTATGCGCACTTTTCCCCTAGGCGGTTCTAGTTATTCGTTTCGAGCATCAGAACTGCGAAAATTTTGAGTTTCTCAAGCGTTTCTTACCTCCAAACTGCCATATCTCGCGAACGGATTGACCAATCCGCAAAATTTCTGTTGCATCTGAAAGTAGAAACTCGCCCGATTACAATGGTAGGTGTAGTTTTCCCCTAGGCTGTTCTAGTTATTCGTTTCGAGCATCAGAACTGCGAAAATTTTGAGTTTCTCAAGCGTTTCTTACCTCCAAACTGCCATATCTCGCGAACGGATTGACCAATCCGCAAAATTTCTGTTGCATCTGAAAGTAGAAACACGCCCGATTACAACGGTATGCGCACTTTTCCCCTAGGCCGTTCTAGTTATTCGTGTCGAGCATCAGAACTGCGAAAATTTTGAGTTTCTCAAGCGTTTCTTACCTCCAAACTGCCATATCTCGCGAACGGATTGACCAATCCGCAAAATTTCTGTTGCATCTGAAAGTAGAAACTCGCCCGATTACAACGGTATGCGCACTTTTCCCCTAGGCCGTTCTAGTTATTCTTGTCGAGCATCAGAACTGCGAAAATTTTGAGTTTCTCAAGCGTTTCTTACCTCCAAACTGCCATATCTCGCGAACGGATTGACCAATCCGCAAAATTTCTGTTGTATCTGAAAGTAGAAACTCGCCCGATTACAACGGTAGGTGTAGTTTTCCCCTAGGCCGTTCTAGTTATTCGTGTCGAGCATCAGAACTGCGAAAATTTTGAGTTTCTCAAGCGTTTCTTATATCCAAACTGCCATATCTCGCGAACGGATTGATCAATCCGCAAAATTTCTGTTGCATCTGAAAGTAGAAACTCGCCCGATTACAACGGTATGCGCACTTTTACCCTAGCGGGTTCTAGTTATTCGTTTCGAGCATCAGAACTGCGAAAATTTTGAGTTTCTCAAGCGTTTCTTACCTCCAAACTGCCATATCTCGCGAACGGATTGACCAATCCGCAAAATTTCTGTTGCATCTGAAAGTAGAAACTCGCCCGATTACAACGGTATGCGCACTTTTCCCCTAGGCCGTTCTAGTTATTCTTGTCGAGCATCAGAACTGCGAAAATTTTGAGTTTCTCAAGCGTTTCTTACCTCCAAACTGCCATATCTCGCGAACGGATTGACCAATCCGCAAAATTTCTGTTGTATCTGAAAGTAGAAACTCGCCCGATTACAATGGTAGGTGTAGTTTTCCCCTAGGCCGTTCTAGTTATTCGTGTCGAGCATCAGAACTGCGAAAATTTTGAGTTTCTCAAGCGTTTCTTATCTCCAATCTGCCATATCTCGCGAACGGATTGATCAATCCGCAAAATTTCTGTTGCATCTGAAAGTAGAAACTCGCCCGATTACAACGGTATGCGCACTTTTCCCCTAGGCGGTTCTAGTTATTCGTTTCGAGCATCAGAACTGCGAAAATTTTGAGTTTCTCAAGCGTTTCTTACCTCCAAACTGCCATATCTCGCGAACGGATTGACCAATCCGCAAAATTTCTGTTGCATCTGAAAGTAGAAACTCGCCCGATTACAACGGTATGCGCACTTTTCTCCTAGGCCGTTCTAGTTATTCGTGTCGAGCATCAGGACTGCGAAAATTTTGAGTTTCTCAAGCGTTTCTTACCTCCAAACTGCCATATCTCGCGAACGGATTGACCAATCCGCAAAATTTCTGTTGCATCTGAAAGTAGAAACTCGCCCGATTACAACGGTATGCGCACTTTTCCCCTAGGCCGTTCTAGTTATTCGTGTCGAGCATCAGAACTGCGAAAATTTTGAGTTTCTCAAGCGTTTCTTATCTCCAAACTGCCATATCTCGCGAACGGATTGATCAATCCGCAAAATTTCTGTTGCATCTGAAAGTAGAAACTCGCCCGATTACAACGGTATGCGCACTTTTACCCTAGCGGGTTCTAGTTATTCGTTTCGAGCATCAGAACTGCGAAAATTTTGAGTTTCTCAAGCGTTTCTTACCTCCAAACTTCCATATCTCGCGAACGGATTAACCAATCCGCAAAATTTCTGTTGCTTCTGAAAGTAGAAACTCGCCCGATTACAACGGTATGCGCACTTTTCCCCTAGGCGGTTCTAGTTATTCGTTTCGAGCATCAGAAATGCGAAAATTTTGAGTTTCTCAAGCGTTTCTTACCTCCAAACTGCCATATCTCGGGAACGGATTGACCAATCCGCAAAATTTCTGTTGCATCTGAAAGTAGAAACTCGCCCGATTACAACGGTATGGGCACTTTTCCCCTGGGCCGTTCTTGTTATTCGTTTCGAGCATCAGAACTGCGAAAATTTTGAGTTTCTCCAGCGTTTCTTATCTCCAAACTGCCATATCTCGCGAACGGATTGATCAATCCGCAAAATTTCTGTTGCATCTGAAAGTAGAAACTCGCCCGATTACAACGGTAGGTGTAGTTTTCCCCTAGGCCGTTCTATTTATTCGTGTCGAGCATCAGAACTGCGAAAATTTTGAGTTTCTCAAGCATTTCTTATCTCCAAACTGCCATATCTCGCGAACGGATTGATCAATCCGCAAAATTTCTGTTGCATCTGAAAGTAGAAACTCGCCCGATTACAACGGTATGCGCACTTTTCCCCTAGGCAGTTCTAGTTATTCGTTTCGAGCATCAGAACTGCGAAAATTTTGAGTTTCTCAAGCGTTTCTTACCTCCAAACTGCCATATCTCGCGAACGGATTGACCAATCCGCAAAATTTCTGTTGCATCTGAAAGTAGAAACTCGCCCGATTACAACGGTAGGTGTAGTTTTCCCCTAGGCCGTTCTATTTATTCGTGTCGAGCATCAGAACTGCGAAAATTTTGAGTTTCTCAAGCATTTCTTATCTCCAAACTGCCATATCTCGCGAACGGATTGATCAATCCGCAAAATTTCTGTTGCATCTGAAAGTAGAAACTCGCCCGATTACAACGGTAGGCGCACTTTTCCCCTAGGCAGTTCTATTTATTCGTTTCGAGCATCAGAACTGCGAGAATTTTGAGTTTCTCAAGCGTTTCTTACCTCCAAACTGCCATATGTCGCGAACGGATTGACCAATCCGCAAAATTTCTGTTGCATCTGAAAGTAGAAACTCGCCCGATTAGAACGGTAGGTGTAGTTTTTCCCTAGGCCGTTCTAGTTATTCGTGTCGAGCATCAGAACTGCGAAAATTTTGAGTTTCTCAAGCGTTTCTTATCTCCAAACTGCCATATCTCGCGAACGGATTGATCAATCCGCAAAATTTCTGTTGCATCTGAAAGTAGAAACTCGCCCGATTACAACGGTATGCGCACTTTTCCCCTAGGCGGTTCTAGTTATTCGTTTCGAGCATCAGAACTGCGAAAATTTTGAGTTTCTCAAGCGTTTCTTACCTCCAAACTGCCATATCTCGCGAACGGATTGACCAATCCGCAAAATTTCTGTTGCATCTGAAAGTAGAAACTCGCCCGATTACAACGGTATGCGCACTTTCCCCCTAGGCCGTTCTAGTTATTCGTGTCGGGCATCAGAACTGCGAAAATTTTGAGTTTCTCAAGCGTTTCTTACCTCCAAACTGCCATATCTCGCGAACGGATTGACCAATCCGCCAAATTTCTGTTGCATCTGAAAGTAGAAACTCGCCCGATTACAACGGTATGCGCACTTTTCCCCTAGGCGGTTCTAGTTATTCGTTTCGAGCATCAGAACTGCGAAAATTTTGAGTTTCTCAAGCGTTTCTTACCTCCAAACTGCCATATCTCGCGAACGGATTGACCAATCCGCAAAATTTCTGTTGCATCTGAAAGTAGAAACTCGCCCGATTACAACGGTATGCGCACTTTTCCCCTAGGCCGTTCTAGTTATTCGTGTCGAGCATCAGAACTGCGAAAATTTTGAGTTTCTCAAGCGTTTCTTACCTCCAAACTGCCATATCTCGCGAACGGATTGACCAATCCGCAAAATTTCTGTTGCATCTGAAAGTAGAAACTCGCCCGATTACAACGGTATGCGCACTTTTCCCCTAGGCCGTTCTAGTTATTCGTGTCGAGCATCAGAACTCGAAATTTTGAGTTTCGAATTTGGTCAAGCGTTTCTTATCTCCAAACTGCCATATCTCGCGAACGGATTGATCAATCCGCAAAATTTCTGTTGCATCTGAAAGTAGAAACTCGCCCGATTACAACGGTATGCGCACTTTTACCCTAGCGGGTTCTAGTTATTCGTTTCGAGCATCAGAACTGCGAAAATTTTGAGTTTCTCAAGCGTTTCTTACCTCCAAACTTCCATATCTCGCGAACGGATTGACCAATCCGCAAAATTTCTGTTGCTTCTGAAAGTAGAAACTCGCCCGATTACAACGGTATGCGCACTTTTCCCCTAGGCGGTTCTAGTTATTCGTTTCGAGCATCAGAAATGCGAAAATTTTGAGTTTCTCAAGCGTTTCTTACCTCCAAACTGCCATATCTCGGGAACGGATTGACCAATCCGCAAAATTTCTGTTGCATCTGAAAGTAGAAACTCGCCCGATTACAACGGTATGCGCACTTTTCCCCTGGGCCGTTCTTGTTATTCGTTTCGAGCATCAGAACTGCGAAAATTTTGAGTTTCTCCAGCGTTTCTTATCTCCAAACTGCCATATCTCGCGAACGGATTGATCAATCCGCAAAATTTCTGTTGCATCTGAAAGTAGAAACTCGCCCGATTACAACGGTAGGTGTAGTTTTCCCCTAGGCCGTTCTATTTATTCGTGTCGAGCATCAGAACTGCGAAAATTTTGAGTTTCTCAAGCATTTCTTATCTCCAAACTGCCATATCTCGCGAACGGATTGATCAATCCGCAAAATTTCTGTTGCATCTGAAAGTAGAAACTCGCCCGATTACAACGGTATGCGCACTTTTCCCCTAGGCAGTTCTAGTTATTCGTTTCGAGCATCAGAACTGCGAAAATTTTGAGTTTCTCAAGCGTTTCTTACCTCCAAACTGCCATATCTCGCGAACGGATTGACCAATCCGCAAAATTTCTGTTGCATCTGAAAGTAGAAACTCGCCCGATTACAACGGTAGGTGTAGTTTTTCCCTAGGCCGTTCTAGTTATTCGTGTCGAGCATCAGAACTGCGAAAATTTTGAGTTTCTCAAGCGTTTCTTATCTCCAAACTGCCATATCTCGCGAACGGATTGATCAATCCGCAAAATTTCTGTTGCATCTGAAGTAGAAACTCGCCCGATTACAACGGTATGCGCACTTTTCCCCTAGGCGGTTCTAGTTATTCGTTTCGAGCATCAGAACTGCGAAAATTTTGAGTTTCTCAAGCGTTTCTTACCTCCAAACTGCCATATCTCGCGAACGGATTGACCAATCCGCAAAATTTCTGTTGCATCTGAAAGTAGAAACTCGCCCGATTACAACGGTGTGCGCACTTTTCCCCTAGGCCGTTCTAGTTATTCGTGTCGAGCATCAGGACTGCGAAAATTTTGAGTTTCTCAAGCGTTTCTTACCTCCAAACTGCCATATCTCGCGAACGGATTGACCAATCCGCAAAATTTCTGTTGCATCTGAAAGTAGAAACTCGCCCGATTACAACGGTATGCGCACTTTTCCCCTAGGCCGTTCTAGTTATTCGTGTCGAGCATCAGAACTGCGAAAATATTGAGTTTCTCAAGCGTTTCTTATCTCCAAACTGCCATATCTCGCGAACGGATTGATCAATCCGCAAAATTTCTGTTGCATCTGAAAGTAGAAACTCGCCCGATTGCAACGGTATGCGCACTTTTCCCCTAGGCGGTTCTAGTTATTCGTGTCGAGCATCAGGACTGCGAAATTTTGAGTTTCTCAAGCGTTTCTTACCTCCAAACTGCCATATCTCGCGAACGGATTGACCAATCCGCAAAATTTCTGTTGCATCTGAAAGTAGAAACTCGCCCGATTACAATGGTAGGTGTAGTTTTCCCCTAGGCTGTTCTAGTTATTCGTTTCGAGCATCAGAACTGCGAAAATTTTGAGTTTCTCAAGCGTTTCTTACCACCAAACTGCCATATCTCGCGAACGGATTGACCAATCCGCAAAATTTCTGTTGCATCTGAAAGTAGAAACACGCCCGATTACAACGGTATGCGCACTTTTCCCTAGGCCGTTCTAGTTATTCGTGTCGAGCATCAGAACTGCGAAAATTTTGAGTTTCTCAAGCGTTTCTTACCTCCAAACTGCCATATCTCGCGAACGGATTGACCAATCCGCAAAATTTCTGTTGCATCTGAAAGTAGAAACTCGCCCGATTACAACGGTATGCGCACTTTTCCCCTAGGCCGTTCTAGTTATTCTTGTCGAGCATCAGAACTGCGAAAATTTTGAGTTTCTCAAGCGTTTCTTACCTCCAAACTGCCATATCTCGCGAACGGATTGACCAATCCGCAAAATTTCTGTTGTATCTGAAAGTAGAAACTCGCCCGATTACAACGGTAGGTGTAGTTTTCCCCTAGGCCGTTCTAGTTATTCGTGTCGAGCATCAGAACTGCGAAAATTTTGAGTTTCTCAAGCGTTTCTTATATCCAAACTGCCATATCTCGCGAACGGATTGATCAATCCGCAAAATTTCTGTTGCATCTGAAAGTAGAAACTCGCCCGATTACAACGGTATGCGCACTTTTACCCTAGCGGGTTCTAGTTATTCGTTTCGAGCATCAGAACTGCGAAAATTTTGAGTTTCTCAAGCGTTTCTTACCTCCAAACTGCCATATCTCGCGAACGGATTGACCAATCCGCAAAATTTCTGTTGCATCTGAAAGTAGAAACTCGCCCGATTACAACGGTATGCGCACTTTTCCCCTAGGCCGTTCTAGTTATTCTTGTCGAGCATCAGAACTGCGAAAATTTTGAGTTTCTCAAGCGTTTCTTACCTCCAAACTGCCATATCTCGCGAACGGATTGACCAATCCGCAAAATTTCTGTTGTATCTGAAAGTAGAAACTCGCCCGATTACAATGGTAGGTGTAGTTTTCCCCTAGGCCGTTCTAGTTATTCGTGTCGAGCATCAGAACTGCGAAAATTTTGAGTTTCTCAAGCGTTTCTTATCTCCAATCTGCCATATCTCGCGAACGGATTGATCAATCCGCAAAATTTCTGTTGCATCTGAAAGTAGAAACTCGCCCGATTACAACGGTATGCGCACTTTTCCCCTAGGCGGTTCTAGTTATTCGTTTCGAGCATCAGAACTGCGAAAATTTTGAGTTTCTCAAGCGTTTCTTACCTCCAAACTGCCATATCTCGCGAACGGATTGACCAATCCGCAAAATTTCTGTTGCATCTGAAAGTAGAAACTCGCCCGATTACAACGGTATGCGCACTTTTCTCCTAGGCCGTTCTAGTTATTCGTGTCGAGCATCAGGACTGCGAAAATTTTGAGTTTCTCAAGCGTTTCTTACCTCCAAACTGCCATATCTCGCGAACGGATTGACCAATCCGCAAAATTTCTGTTGCATCTGAAAGTAGAAACTCGCCCGATTACAACGGTATGCGCACTTTTCCCCTAGGCCGTTCTAGTTATTCGTGTCGAGCATCAGAACTGCGAAAATTTTGAGTTTCTCAAGCGTTTCTTATCTCCAAACTGCCATATCTCGCGAACGGATTGATCAATCCGCAAAATTTCTGTTGCATCTGAAAGTAGAAACTCGCCCGATTACAACGGTATGCGCACTTTTACCCTAGCGGGTTCTAGTTATTCGTTTCGAGCATCAGAACTGCGAAAATTTTGAGTTTCTCAAGCGTTTCTTACCTCCAAACTTCCATATCTCGCGAACGGATTGACCAATCCGCAAAATTTCTGTTGCTTCTGAAAGTAGAAACTCGCCCGATTACAACGGTATGCGCACTTTTCCCCTAGGCGGTTCTAGTTATTCGTTTCGAGCATCAGAAATGCGAAAATTTTGAGTTTCTCAAGCGTTTCTTACCTCCAAACTGCCATATCTCGGGAACGGATTGACCAATCCGCAAAATTTCTGTTGCATCTGAAAGTAGAAACTCGCCCGATTACAACGGTATGCGCACTTTTCCCCTGGGCCGTTCTTGTTATTCGTTTCGAGCATCAGAACTGCGAAAATTTTGAGTTTCTCCAGCGTTTCTTATCTCCAAACTGCCATATCTCGCGAACGGATTGATCAATCCGCAAAATTTCTGTTGCATCTGAAAGTAGAAACTCGCCCGATTACAACGGTAGGTGTAGTTTTCCCCTAGGCCGTTCTATTTATTCGTGTCGAGCATCAGAACTGCGAAAATTTTGAGTTTCTCAAGCATTTCTTATCTCCAAACTGCCATATCTCGCGAACGGATTGATCAATCCGCAAAATTTCTGTTGCATCTGAAAGTAGAAACTCGCCCGATTACAACGGTATGCGCACTTTTCCCCTAGGCAGTTCTAGTTATTCGTTTCGAGCATCAGAACTGCGAAAATTTTGAGTTTCTCAAGCGTTTCTTACCTCCAAACTGCCATATCTCGCGAACGGATTGACCAATCCGCAAAATTTCTGTTGCATCTGAAAGTAGAAACTCGCCCGATTACAACGGTAGGTGTAGTTTTTCCCTAGGCCGTTCTAGTTATTCGTGTCGAGCATCAGAACTGCGAAAATTTTGAGTTTCTCAAGCGTTTCTTATCTCCAAACTGCCATATCTCGCGAACGGATTGATCAATCCGCAAAATTTCTGTTGCGTCTGAAAGTAGAAACTCGCCCGATTACAACGGTATGCGCACTTTTCCCCTAGGCGGTTCTAGTTATTCGTTTCGAGCATCAGAACTGCGAAAATTTTGAGTTTCTCAAGCGTTTCTTACCTCCAAACTGCCATATCTCGCGAACGGATTGACCAATCCGCAAAATTTCTGTTGCATCTGAAAGTAGAAACTCGCCCGATTACAACGGTGTGCGCACTTTTCCCCTAGGCCGTTCTAGTTATTCGTGTCGAGCATCAGAACTGCGAAAATTTTGAGTTTCTCAAGCGTTTCTTATATCCAAACTGCCATATCTCGCGAACGGATTGATCAATCCGCAAAATTTCTGTTGCATCTGAAAGTAGAAACTCGCCCGATTACAACGGTATGCGCACTTTTCCCCTAGGCGGTTCTAGTTATTCGTTTCGAGCATCAGAACTGCGAAAATTTTGAGTTTCTCAAGCGTTTCTTACCTCCAAACTGCCATTCCTCGCGAACGGATTGATCAATCCGCAAAATTTCTGTTGCATCTGAAAGTAGAAACTCGCACGATTACAACGGTATGCGCACTTTTCCCCTAGGCCGTTCTAGTTATTCGTGTCGAGCATCAGAACTGCGAAAATTTTGAGTTTCTCAAGCGTTTCTTATCTCCAAACTGCCATATCTCGCGAACGGATTGATCAATCCGCAAAATTTCTGTTGCATCTGAAAGTAGAAACTCGCCCGATTACAACGGTATGCGCACTTTTACCCTAGCGGGTTCTAGTTATTCGTTTCGAGCATCAGAACTGCGAAAATTTTGAGTTTCTCAAGCGTTTCTTACCTCCAAACTTCCATATCTCGCGAACGGATTGACCAATCCGCAAAATTTCTGTTGCTTCTGAAAGTAGAAACTCGCCCGATTACAACGGTATGCGCACTTTTCCCCTAGGCGGTTCTAGTTATTCGTTTCGAGCATCAGAAATGCGAAAATTTTGAGTTTCTCAAGCGTTTCTTACCTCCAAACTGCCATATCTCGGGAACGGATTGACCAATCCGCAAAATTTCTGTTGCATCTGAAAGTAGAAACTCGCCCGATTACAACGGTATGCGCACTTTTCCCCTGGGCCGTTCTTGTTATTCGTTTCGAGCATCAGAACTGCGAAAATTTTGAGTTTCTCCAGCGTTTCTTATCTCCAAACTGCCATATCTCGCGAACGGATTGATCAATCCGCAAAATTTCTGTTGCATCTGAAAGTAGAAACTCGCCCGATTACAACGGTAGGTGTAGTTTTCCCCTAGGCCGTTCTATTTATTCGTGTCGAGCATCAGAACTGCGAAAATTTTGAGTTTCTCAAGCATTTCTTATCTCCAAACTGCCATATCTCGCGAACGGATTGATCAATCCGCAAAATTTCTGTTGCATCTGAAAGTAGAAACTCGCCCGATTACAACGGTGTGCGCACTTTTCCCCTAGGCAGTTCTAGTTATTCGTTTCGAGCATCAGAACTGCGAAAATTTTGAGTTTCTCAAGCGTTTCTTACCTCCAAACTGCCATATCTCGCGAACGGATTGACCAATCCGCAAAATTTCTGTTGCATCTGAAAGTAGAAACTCGCCCGATTACAACGGTAGGTGTAGTTTTTCCCTAGGCCGTTCTAGTTATTCGTGTCGAGCATCAGAACTGCGAAAATTTTGAGTTTCTCAAGCGTTTCTTATCTCCAAACTGCCATATCTCGCGAACGGATTGATCAATCCGCAAAATTTCTGTTGCGTCTGAAAGTAGAAACTCGCCCGATTACAACGGTATGCGCACTTTTCCCCTAGGCGGTTCTAGTTATTCGTTTCGAGCATCAGAACTGCGAAAATTTTGAGTTTCTCAAGCGTTTCTTACCTCCAAACTGCCATATCTCGCGAACGGATTGACCAATCCGCAAAATTTCTGTTGCATCTGAAAGTAGAAACTCGCCCGATTACAACGGTGTGCGCACTTTTCCCCTAGGCCGTTCTAGTTATTCGTGTCGAGCATCAGAACTGCGAAAATTTTGAGTTTCTCAAGCGTTTCTTATATCCAAACTGCCATATCTCGCGAACGGATTGATCAATCCGCAAAATTTCTGTTGCATCTGAAAGTAGAAACTCGCCCGATTACAACGGTATGCGCACTTTTCCCCTAGGCGGTTCTAGTTATTCGTTTCGAGCATCAGAACTGCGAAAATTTTGAGTTTCTCAAGCGTTTCTTACCTCCAAACTGCCATTTCTCGCGAACGGATTGATCAATCCGCAAAATTTCTGTTGCATCTGAAAGTAGAAACTCGCACGATTACAACGGTATGCGCACTTTTCCCCTAGGCCGTTCTAGTTATTCGTGTCGAGCATCAGAACTGCGAAAATTTTGAGTTTCTCAAGCGTTTCTTATCTCCAAACTGCCATATCTCGCGAACGGATTGATCAATCCGCAAAATTTCTGTTGCATCTGAAAGTAGAAACTCGCCCGATTACAACGGTATGCGCACTTTTACCCTAGCGGGTTCTAGTTATTCGTTTCGAGCATCAGAACTGCGAAAATTTTGAGTTTCTCAAGCGTTTCTTACCTCCAAACTTCCATATCTCGCGAACGGATTGACCAATCCGCAAAATTTCTGTTGCTTCTGAAAGTAGAAACTCGCCCGATTACAACGGTATGCGCACTTTTCCCCTAGGCGGTTCTAGTTATTCGTTTCGAGCATCAGAAATGCGAAAATTTTGAGTTTCTCAAGCGTTTCTTACCTCCAAACTGCCATATCTCGGGAACGGATTGACCAATCCGCAAAATTTCTGTTGCATCTGAAAGTAGAAACTCGCCCGATTACAACGGTATGCGCACTTTTCCCCTGGGCCGTTCTTGTTATTCGTTTCGAGCATCAGAACTGCGAAAATTTTGAGTTTCTCCAGCGTTTCTTATCTCCAAACTGCCATATCTCGCGAACGGATTGATCAATCCGCAAAATTTCTGTTGCATCTGAAAGTAGAAACTCGCCCGATTACAACGGTAGGTGTAGTTTTCCCCTAGGCCGTTCTATTTATTCGTGTCGAGCATCAGAACTGCGAAAATTTTGAGTTTCTCAAGCATTTCTTATCTCCAAACTGCCATATCTCGCGAACGGATTGATCAATCCGCAAAATTTCTGTTGCATCTGAAAGTAGAAACTCGCCCGATTACAACGGTGTGCGCACTTTTCCCCTAGGCCGTTCTAGTTATTCGTGTCGAGCATCAGGACTGCGAAAATTTTGAGTTTCTCAAGCGTTTCTTATCTCCAAACTGCCATATCTCGCGAACGGATTGATCAATCCGCAAAATTTCTGTTGCATCTGAAAGTAGAAACTCGCCCGATTGCAACGGTATGCGCACTTTTCCCCTAGGCGGTTCTAGTTATTCGCGTCGAGCATCAGGACTGCGAAAATTTTGAGTTTCTCAAGCGTTTCTTACCTCCAAACTGCCATATCTCGCGAACGGATTGACCAATCCGCAAAATTTCTGTTGCATCTGAAAGTAGAAACTCGCCCGATTACAACGGTATGCGCACTTTTCCCCTAGGCCGTTCTAGTTATTCGTGTCGAGCATCAGAACTGCGAAAATTTTGAGTTTCTCAAGCGTTTCTTATCTCCAAACTGCCATATCTCGCGAACGGATTGATCAATCCGCAAAATTTCTGTTGCATCTGAAAGTAGAAACTCGCCCGATTGCAACGGTATGCGCACTTTTCCCCTAGGCGGTTCTAGTTATTCGTTTCGAGCATCAGAACTGCGAAAATTTTGAGTTTCTCAAGCGTTTCTTACCTCCAAACTGCCATATCTCGCGAACGGATTGACCAATCCGCAAAATTTCTGTTGCATCTGAAAGTAGAAACTCGCCCGATTACAACGGTAGGTGTAGTTTTCCCCTAGGCCGTTCTAGTTATTCGTTTCGAGCATCACAACTGCGAAAATTTTGAGTTTCTCAAGCGTTTCTTACCTCCAAACTGCCATATCTTGCGAACGGATTGACCAATCCGCCAAATTTCTGTTGCATCTGAAAGTAGAAACTCGCCCGATTACAACGGTATGCGCACTTTTCCCCTAGGCCGTTCTAGTTATTCGTGTCGAGCATCAGAACTGCGAAAATTTTGAGTTTCTCAAGCGTTTCTTACCTCCAAACTGCCATATCTCGCGAACGGATTGACCAATCCGCCAAATTTCTGTTGCATCTGAAAGTAGAAACTCGCCCGATTACAACGGTATGCGCACTTTTCCCCTAGGCCGTTCTAGTTATTCGTGTCGAGCATCAGAACTGCGAAAATTTTGAGTTTCTCAAGCGTTTCTTACCTCCAAACTGCCATATCTCGCGAACGGATTGACCAATCCGCAAAATTTCTGTTGCATCTGAAAGTAGAAACTCGCCCGATTACAACGGTATGCGTACTTTTCCCCTAGGCCGTTCTAGTTACTCGTTTCGAGCATCAGAACTGCGAAAATTTTGAGTTTCTCAAGCGTTTCTTATCTCCAAAGTGCCATATCTCGCGAACGGATTGATCAATCCGCAAAATTTCTGTTGCATCTGAAAGTAGAAACTCGCCCGATTACAACGGTATGCGCACTTTTCCCCTAGGCGGTTCTAGTTATTCGTTTCGAGCATCAGAACTGCGAAAATTTTGAGTTTCTCAAGCGTTTCTTACCTCCAAACTGCCATATCTCGCGAACGGATTGACCAATCCGCAAAATTTCTGTTGCATCTGAAAGTAGAAACTCGCCCGATTACAACGGTATGCGCACTTTTCCACTAGGCCGTTCTAGTTATTCGTGTCGAGCATCAGAACTGCGAAAATTTTGAGTTTCTCAAGCGTTTCTTATCTCCAAACTGCCATATCTCGCGAACGGATAGATCAATCCGCAAAATTTCTGTTGCATCTGAAAGTAGAAACTCGCCCGATTACAACGGTATGCGGACTTTTCCCCTAGGCGGTTCTAGTTATTCGTTTCGAGCATCAGAACTGCGAAAATTTTGAGTTTCTCAAGCGTTTCTTACCTCCAAACTGCCATTTCTCGCGAACGGATTGATCAATCCGCAAAATTTCTGTTGCATCTGAAAGTAGAAACTGGCCCGATTACAACGGTATGCGCACTTTTCCCCTAGGCCGTTCTAGTTATTCGTGTCGAGCATCAGAACTGCGAAAATTTTGAGTTTCTCAAGCGTTTCTTATCTCCAAACTGCCATATCTCGCGAACGGATTGATCAATCCGCAAAATTTCTGTTGCATCTGAAAGTAGAAACTCGCCCGATTACAACGGTATGCGCACTTTTCCCCTAGCTGGTTCTAGTTATTCGTTTCGAGCATCAGAACTGCGAAAATTTTGAGTTTCTCAAGATTTTCTTACCTCCAAACTTCCATATCTCGCGAAAGGATTGACCAATCCCCAAAATTTCTGTTGCTTCTGAAAGTAGAAACTCGCCCGATTACAACGGTATGCGCACTTTTCCCCTAGGCGGTTCTAGTTATTCGTTTCGAGCATCAGAAATGCGAAAATTTTGAGTTTCTCAAGCGTTTCTTACCTCCAAACTGCCATATCTCGGGAACGGATTGACCAATCCGCAAAATTTCTGTTGCATCTGAAAGTAGAAACTCGCCCGATTACAATGGTAGGTGTAGTTTTCCCCTAGGCTGTTCTAGTTATTCGTTTCGAGCATCAGAACTGCGAAAATTTTGAGTTTCTCAAGCGTTTCTTACCTCCAAACTGCCATATCTCGCGAACGGATTGACCAATCCGCAAAATTTCTGTTGCATCTGAAAGTAGAAACACGCCCGATTACAACGGTATGCGCACTTTTCCCCTAGGCCGTTCTAGTTATTCGTGTCGAGCATCAGAACTGCGAAAATTTTGAGTTTCTCAAGCGTTTCTTACCTCCAAACTGCCATATCTCGCGAACGGATTGACCAATCCGCAAAATTTCTGTTGCATCTGAAAGTAGAAACTCGCCCGATTACAACGGTATGCGCACTTTTCCCCTAGGCCGTTCTAGTTATTCTTGTCGAGCATCAGAACTGCGAAAATTTTGAGTTTCTCAAGCGTTTCTTACCTCCAAACTGCCATATCTCGCGAACGGTTTGACCAATCCGCAAAATTTCTGTTGTATCTGAAAGTAGAAACTCGCCCGATTACAACGGTAGGTGTAGTTTTCCCCTAGGCCGTTCTAGTTATTCGTGTCGAGCATCAGAACTGCGAAAATTTTGAGTTTCTCAAGCGTTTCTTATCTCCAATCTGCCCATATCTCGCGAACGGATTGATCAATCCGCAAAATTTCTGTTGCATCTGAAAGTAGAAACTCGCCCGATTACAACGGTATGCGCACTTTTCCCCTAGGCGGTTCTAGTTATTCGTTTCGAGCATCTGAACTGCGAAAATTTTGAGTTTCTCAAGCGTTTCTTACCTCCAAACTGCCATATCTCGCGAACGGATTGACCAATCCGCAAAATTTCTGTTGCATCTGAAAGTAGAAACTCGCCCGATTACAACGGTATGCGCACTTTTCTCCTAGGCCGTTCTAGTTATTCGTGTCGAGCATCAGGACTGCGAAAATTTTGAGTTTCTCAAGCGTTTCTTACCTCCAAACTGCCATATCTCGCGAACGGATTGACCAATCCGCAAAATTTCTGTTGCATCTGAAAGTAGAAACTCGCCCGATTACAACGGTAGGTGTAGTTTTCCCCTAGGCCGTTCTAGTTATTCGTTTCGAGCATCACAACTGCGAAAATTTTGAGTTTCTCAAGCGTTTCTTACTTCCAAACTGCCATATCTCGCGAACGGATTGACCAATCCGCAAAATTTCTGTTGCATCTGAAAGTAGAAACTCGCCCGATTACAACGGTATGCGTACTTTTCCCCTAGGCCGTTCTAGTTACTCGTGTCGAGCATCAGAACTGCGAAAATTTGAGTTTCTCAAGCGTTTCTTATCTCCAAACTGCCATATCTCGCGAACGGATAGATCAATCCGCAAAATTTCTGTTGCATCTGAAAGTAGAAACTCGCCCGATTACAACGGTATGCGCACTTTTCCCCTAGGCGGTTCTAGTTATTCGTTTCGAGCATCAGAACTGCGAAAATTTTGAGTTTCTCAAGCGTTTCTTACTCCAAACTGCCATATCTCGCGAACGGATTGACTAATCCGCAAAATTTCTGTTGCATCTGAAAGTAGAAACTCGCCCGATTACAACGGTATGCGCCCTTTTCCCCTAGGCCATTCTAGTTATTCGTGTCGAGCATCAGAACTGCGAAAATTTTGAGTTTCTCAAGCGTCTCTTATCTCCAAACTGCCATATCTCGCGAACGGATTGATCAATCCGCAAAATTTCTGTTGCATCTGAAAGTAGAAACTCGCCCGATTACAACGGTATGCGCACTTTTCCCCTAGCTGGTTCTAGTTATTCGTTTCGAGCATCAGAACTGCGAAAATTTTGAGTTTCTCAAGCGTTTCTTACCTCCAAACTTCCATATCTCGCGAAAGGATTGACCAATCCGCAAAATTTCTGTTGCTTCTGAAAGTAGAAACTCGCCCGATTACAACGGTATGCGCACTTTTCCCCTAGGCGGTTCTAGTTATTCGTTTCGAGCATCAGAAATGCGAAAATTTTGAGTTTCTCAAGCGTTTCTTACCTCCAAACTGCCATATCTCGGGAACGGATTGACCAATCCGCAAAATTTCTGTTGCATCTGAAAGTAGAAACTCGCCCGATTACAACGGTATGCGCACTTTTCCCCTAGGCCGTTCTAGTTATTCTTGTCGAGCATCAGAACTGCGAAATTTTGAGTTTCTCAAGCGTTTCTTATCTCCAAACTGCCATATCTCGCGAACGGATTGATCAATCCGCAAAATTTCTGTTGCATCTGAAAGTAGAAACTCGCCCGATTGCAACGGTATGCGCACTTTTCCCCTAGGCGGTTCTAGTTATTCGTTTCGAGCATCAGAACTGCGAAAATTTTGAGTTTCTCAAGCGTTTCTTACCTCCAAACTGCCATATCTCGCGAACGGATTGACCAATCCGCAAATTTCTGTTGCATCTGAAAGTAGAAACTCGCCCGATTACAACGGTAGGTGTAGTTTTCCCCTAGGCCGTTCTAGTTATTCGTTTCGAGCATCACAACTGCGAAAATTTTGAGTTTCTCAAGCGTTTCTTATCTCCAAAGTGCCATATCTCGCGAACGGATTGATCAATCCGCAAAATTTCTGTTGCATCTGAAAGTAGAAACTCGCCCGATTACAACGGTATGCGCACTTTTCCCCTAGGCGGTTCTAGTTATTCGTTTCGAGCATCAGAACTGCGAAAATTTTGAGTTTCTCAAGCGTTTCTTACCTCCAAACTGCCATATCTCGCGAACGATTGACCAATCCGCAAAATTTCTGTTGCATCTGAAAGTAGAAACTCGCCCGATTACAACGGTATGCGCACTTTTCCCCTAGGCCGTTCTAGTTATTCGTTGTCGAGCATCAGAACTGCGAAAATTTTGAGTTTCTCAAGCGTTTCTTATCTCCAAACTGCCATATCTCGCGAACGGATAGATCAATCCGCAAAATTTCTGTTGCATCTGAAAGTAGAAACTCGCCCGATTACAACGGTATGCGGACTTTTCCCCTAGGCGGTTCTAGTTACTCGTTTCGAGCATCAGAACTGCGAAAATTTTGAGTTTCTCAAGCGTTTCTTATCTCCAAAGTGCCATATCTCGCGAACGGATTGATCAATCCGCAAAATTTCTGTTGCATCTGAAAGTAGAAACTCGCCCGATTACAACGGTATGCGCACTTTTCCCTAGGCGGTTCTAGTTATTCGTTTCGAGCATCAGAACTGCGAAAATTTGAGTTTCTCAAGCGTTTCTTACCTCCAAACTGCCATATCTCGCGAACGGATTGACCAATCCGCAAAATTTCTGTTGCATCTGAAAGTAGAAACTCGCCCGATTACAACGGTAGGTGTAGTTTTCCCCTAGGCCGTTCTAGTTATTCGTTTCGAGCATCACAACTGCGAAAATTTTGAGTTTCTCAAGCGTTTCTTACCTCCAAACTGCCATATCTTGCGAACGGATTGACCAATCCGCCAAATTTCTGTTGCATCTGAAAGTAGAAACTCGCCCGATTACAACGGTATGCGCACTTTTCCCCTAGGCCGTTCTAGTTATTCGTGTCGAGCATCAGAACTGCGAAAATTTTGAGTTTCTCAAGCGTTTCTTACCTCCAAACTGCCATATCTCGCGAACGGATTGACCAATCCGCCAAATTTCTGTTGCATCTGAAAGTAGAAACTCGCCCGATTACAACGGTATGCGCACTTTTCCCCTAGGCCGTTCTAGTTATTCGTGTCGAGCATCAGAACTGCGAAAATTTTGAGTTTCTCAAGCGTTTCTTACCTCCAAACTGCCATATCTCGCGAACGGATTGACCAATCCGCAAAATTTCTGTTGCATCTGAAAGTAGAAACTCGCCCGATTACAACGGTATGCGTACTTTTCCCCTAGGCCGTTCTAGTTACTCGTTTCGAGCATCAGAACTGCGAAAATTTTGAGTTTCTCAAGCGTTTCTTATCTCCAAAGTGCCATATCTCGCGAACGGATTGATCAATCCGCAAAATTTCTGTTGCATCTGAAAGTAGAAACTCGCCCGATTACAACGGTATGCGCACTTTTCCCCTAGGCAGTTCTAGTTATTCGTTTCGAGCATCAGAACTGCGAAAATTTTGAGTTTCTCAAGCGTTTCTTACCTCCAAACTGCCATATCTCGCGAACGGATTGACCAATCCACAAAATTTCTGTTGCATCTGAAAGTAGAAACTGGCCCGATTACAACGGTATGCGCACTTTTCCCCTAGGCCGTTCTAGTTATTCGTGTCGAGCATCAGAACTGCGAAAATTTTGAGTTTCTCAAGCGTTTCTTATCTCCAAACTGCCATATCTCGCGAACGGATTGATCAATCCGCAAAATTTCTGTTGCATCTGAAAGTAGAAACTCGCCCGATTACAACGGTATGCGCACTTTTCCCCTAGCTGGTTCTAGTTATTCGTTTCGAGCATCAGAACTGCGAAAATTTTGAGTTTCTCAAGATTTTCTTACCTCCAAACTTCCATATCTCGCGAAAGGATTGACCAATCCCCAAAATTTCTGTTGCTTCTGAAAGTAGAAACTCGCCCGATTACAACGGTATGCGCACTTTTCCCCTAGGCGGTTCTAGTTATTCGTTTCGAGCATCAGAAATGCGAAAATTTTGAGTTTCTCAAGCGTTTCTTACCTCCAAACTGCCATATCTCGGGAACGGATTGACCAATCCGCAAAATTTCTGTTGCATCTGAAAGTAGAAACTCGCCCGATTACAATGGTAGGTGTAGTTTTCCCCTAGGCTGTTCTAGTTATTCGTTTCGAGCATCAGAACTGCGAAAATTTTGAGTTTCTCAAGCGTTTCTTACCTCCAAACTGCCATATCTCGCGAACGGATTGACCAATCCGCAAAATTTCTGTTGCATCTGAAAGTAGAAACACGCCCGATTACAACGGTATGCGCACTTTTCCCCTAGGCCGTTCTAGTTATTCGTGTCGAGCATCAGAACTGCGAAAATTTTGAGTTTCTCAAGCGTTTCTTACCTCCAAACTGCCATATCTCGCGAACGGATTGACCAATCCGCAAAATTTCTGTTGCATCTGAAAGTAGAAACTCGCCCGATTACAACGGTATGCGCACTTTTCCCCTAGGCCGTTCTAGTTATTCTTGTCGAGCATCAGAACTGCGAAAATTTTGAGTTTCTCAAGCGTTTCTTACCTCCAAACTGCCATATCTCGCGAACGGTTTGACCAATCCGCAAAATTTCTGTTGTATCTGAAAGTAGAAACTCGCCCGATTACAACGGTAGGTGTAGTTTTCCCCTAGGCCGTTCTAGTTATTCGTGTCGAGCATCAGAACTGCGAAAATTTTGAGTTTCTCAAGCGTTTCTTATCTCCAATCTGCCATATCTCGCGAACGGATTGATCAATCCGCAAAATTTCTGTTGCATCTGAAAGTAGAAACTCGCCCGATTACAACGGTATGCGCACTTTTCCCCTAGGCGGTTCTAGTTATTCGTTTCGAGCATCTGAACTGCGAAAATTTTGAGTTTCTCAAGCGTTTCTTACCTCCAAACTGCCATATCTCGCGAACGGATTGACCAATCCGCAAAATTTCTGTTGCATCTGAAAGTAGAAACTCGCCCGATTACAACGGTATGCGCACTTTTCTCCTAGGCCGTTCTAGTTATTCGTGTCGAGCATCAGGACTGCGAAAATTTTGAGTTTCTCAAGCGTTTCTTACCTCCAAACTGCCATATCTCGCGAACGGATTGACCAATCCGCAAAATTTCTGTTGCATCTGAAAGTAGAAACTCGCCCGATTACAACGGTAGGTGTAGTTTTCCCCTAGGCCGTTCTAGTTATTCGTTTCGAGCATCACAACTGCGAAAATTTTGAGTTTCTCAAGCGTTTCTTACTTCCAAACTGCCATATCTCGCGAACGGATTGACCAATCCGCAAAATTTCTGTTGCATCTGAAAGTAGAAACTCGCCCGATTACAACGGTATGCGTACTTTTCCCCTAGGCCGTTCTAGTTACTCGTGTCGAGCATCAGAACTGCGAAAATTTTGAGTTTCTCAAGCGTTTCTTATCTCCAAACTGCCATATCTCGCGAACGGATAGATCAATCCGCAAAATTTCTGTTGCATCTGAAAGTAGAAACTCGCCCGATTACAACGGTATGCGCACTTTTCCCCTAGGCGGTTCTAGTTATTCGTTTCGAGCATCAGAACTGCGAAAATTTTGAGTTTCTCAAGCGTTTCTTACCTCCAAACTGCCATATCTCGCGAACGGATTGACTAATCCGCAAAATTTCTGTTGCATCTGAAAGTAGAAACTCGCCCGATTACAACGGTATGCGCCCTTTTCCCCTAGGCCATTCTAGTTATTCGTGTCGAGCATCAGAACTGCGAAAATTTTGAGTTTCTCAAGCGTCTCTTATCTCCAAACTGCCATATCTCGCGAACGGATTGATCAATCCGCAAAATTTCTGTTGCATCTGAAAGTAGAAACTCGCCCGATTACAACGGTATGCGCACTTTTCCCCTAGCTGGTTCTAGTTATTCGTTTCGAGCATCAGAACTGCGAAAATTTTGAGTTTCTCAAGCGTTTCTTACCTCCAAACTTCCATATCTCGCGAAAGGATTGACCAATCCGCAAAATTTCTGTTGCTTCTGAAAGTAGAAACTCGCCCGATTACAACGGTATGCGCACTTTTCCCCTAGGCGGTTCTAGTTATTCGTTTCGAGCATCAGAAATGCGAAAATTTTGAGTTTCTCAAGCGTTTCTTACCTCCAAACTGCCATATCTCGGGAACGGATTGACCAATCCGCAAAATTTCTGTTGCATCTGAAAGTAGAAACTCGCCCGATTACAACGGTATGCGCACTTTTCCCCTAGGCCGTTCTAGTTATTCTTGTCGAGCATCAGAACTGCGAAAATTTTGAGTTTCTCAAGCGTTTCTTACCTCCAAACTGCCATATCTCGCGAACGGATTGACCAATCCGCAAAATTTCTGTTGTATCTGAAAGTAGAAACTCGCCCGATTACAACGGTAGGTGTAGTTTTCCCCTAGGCCGTTCTAGTTATTCGTGTCGAGCATCAGAACTGCGAAAATTTTGAGTTTCTCAAGCGTTTCTTATCTCCAATCTGCCATATCTCGCGAACGGATTGATCAATCCGCAAAATTTCTGTTGCATCTGAAAGTAGAAACTCGCCCGATTACAACGGTATGCGCACTTTTCCCCTAGGCGGTTCTAGTTATTCGTTTCGAGCATCTGAACTGCGAAAATTTTGAGTTTCTCAAGCGTTTCTTACCTCCAAACTGCCATATCTCGCGAACGGATTGACCAATCCGCAAAACTTCTGTTGCATCTGAAAGTAGAAACTCGCCCGATTACAACGATATGCGCACTTTTCTCCTAGGCCGTTCTAGTTATTCGTGTCGAGCATCAGGACTGCGAAAATTTTGAGTTTCTCAAGCGTTTCTTACCTCCAAACTGCCATATCTCGCGAACGGATTGACCAATCCGCAAAATTTCTGTTGCATCTGAAAGTAGAAACTCGCCCGATTACAACGGTATGCGCACTTTTCCCCTAGGCCGTTCTAGTTATTCGTGTCGAGCATCAGAACTGCGAAAATTTTGAGTTTCTCAAGCGTTTCTTATCTCCAAACTGCCATATCTCGCGAACGGATTGATCAATCCGCAAAATTTCTGTTGCATCTGAAAGTAGAAACTCGCCCGATTACAACGGTATGCGCACTTTTCCCCTAGGCGGTTCTAGTTATTCGTTTCGAGCATCAGAACTGCGAAAATTTTGAGTTTCTCAAGCGTTTCTTACCTCCAAACTGCCATTTCTCGCGAACAGATTGATCAATCCGCAAAATTTCTGTTGCATCTGAAAGTAGAAACTCGCCCGATTACAACGGTATGCGCACTTTTCCCCTAGGCCGTTCTAGTTATTCGTGTCGAGCATCAGAACTGCGAAAATTTTGAGTTTCTCAAGCGTTTCTTATCTCCAAACTGCCATATCTCGCGAACGGATTGATCAATCCGCAAAATTTCTGTTGCATCTGAAAGTAGAAACTCGCCCGATTACAACGGTATGCGCACTTTTCCCCTGGGCCGTTCTTGTTATTCGTTTCGAGCATCAGAACTGCGAAAATTTTGAGTTTCTCCAGCGTTTCTTATCTCCAAACTGCCATATCTCGCGAACGGATTGATCAATCCGCAAAATTTCTGTTGCATCTGAAAGTAGAAACTCGCCCGATTACAACGGTAGGTGTAGTTTTCCCCTAGGCCGTTCTATTTATTCGTGTCGAGCATCAGAACTGCGAAAATTTTGAGTTTCTCAAGCATTTCTTATCTCCAAACTGCCATATCTCGCGAACCGATTGATCAATCCGCAAAATTTCTGTTGCATCTGAAAGTAGAAACTCGCCCGATTACAACGGTATGCGCACTTTTCCCCTAGGCAGTTCTAGTTATTCGTTTCGAGCATCAGAACTGCGAAAATTTTGAGTTTCTCAAGCGTTTCTTACCTCCAAACTGCCATATCTCGCGAACGGATTGACCAATCCGCAAAATTTCTGTTGCATCTGAAAGTAGAAACTCGCCCGATTACAACGGTAGGTGTAGTTTTTCCCTAGGCCGTTCTAGTTATTCGTGTCGAGCATCAGGACTGCGAAAATTTTGAGTTTCTCAAGCGTTTCTTACCTCCAAACTGCCATATCTCGCGAACGGATTGACCAATCCGCAAAATTTCTGTTGCATCTGAAAGTAGAAACTCGCCCGATTACAACGGTATGCGCACTTTTCCCCTAGGCCGTTCTAGTTATTCGTGTCGAGCATCAGAACTGCGAAAATTTTGAGTTTCTCAACCGTTTCTTATCTCCAAACTGCCATATCTCGCGAACGGATTGATCAATCCGCAAAATTTCTGTTGCATCTGAAAGTAGAAACTCGCCCGATTGCAACGGTATGCGCACTTTTCCCCTAGGCGGTTCTAGTTATTCGTTTCGAGCATCAGAACTGCGAAAATTTTGAGTTTCTCAAGCGTTTCTTACCTCCAAACTGCCATATCTCGCGAACGGATTGACCAATCCGCAAAATTTCTGTTGCATCTGAAAGTAGAAACTCGCCCGATTACAACGGTAGGTGTAGTTTTCCCCTAGGCCGTTCTAGTTATTCGTTTCGAGCATCACAACTGCGAAAATTTTGAGTTTCTCAAGCGTTTCTTACATCCAAACTGCCATATCTCGCGAACGGATTGCCCAATCCGCCAAATTTCTGTTGCATCTGAAAGTAGAAACTCGCCCGATTACAACGGTATGCGCACTTTTCCCCTAGGCCGTTCTAGTTATTCGTGTCGAGCATCAGAACTGCGAAAATTTTGAGTTTCTAAAGCGTTTCTTACCTCCAAACTGCCATATCTCGCGAACGGATTGACCAATCCGCCAAATTTCTGTTGCATCTGAAAGTAGAAACTCGCCCGATTACAACGGTATGCGCACTTTTCCCCTAGGCCGTTCTAGTTATTCGTGTCGAGCATCAGAACTGCGAAAATTTTGAGTTTCTCAAGCGTTTCTTACCTCCAAACTGCCATATCTCGCGAACGGATTGACCAATCCGCAAAATTTCTGTTGCATCTGAAAGTAGAAACTCGCCCGATTACAACGGTATGCGTACTTTTCCCCTAGGCCGTTCTAGTTACTCGTTTCGAGCATCAGAACTGCGAAAATTTTGAGTTTCTCAAGCGTTTCTTATCTCCAAAGTGCCATATCTCGCGAACGGATTGATCAATCCGCAAAATTTCTGTTGCATCTGAAAGTAGAAACTCGCCCGATTACAACGGTATGCGCACTTTTCCCCTAGGCGGTTCTAGTTATTCGTTTCGAGCATCAGAACTGCGAAAATTTTGAGTTTCTCAAGCGTTTCTTACCTCCAAACTGCCATATCTCGCGAACGGATTGACCAATCCGCAAAATTTCTGTTGCATCTGAAAGTAGAAACTCGCCCGATTACAACGGTATGCGCACTTTTCCCCTACGCCGTTCTAGTTATTCGTGTCGAGCATCAGAACTGCGAAAATTTTGAGTTTCTCAAGCGTTTCTTATCTCCAAACTGCCATATCTCGCGAACGGATAGATCAATCCGCAAAATTTCTGTTGCATCTGAAAGTAGAAACTCGCCCGATTACAACGGTATGCGCACTTTTCCCCTAGACGGTTCTAGTTATTCGTTTCGAGCATCAGAACTGCGAAAATTTTGAGTTTCTCAAGCGTTTCTTACCTCCAAACTGCCATATCTCGCGAACGGATTGACCAATCCGCAAAATTTCTGTTGCATCTGAAAGTAGAAACTCGCCCGATTACAACGGTGTGCGCACTTTTCCCCTAGGCCGTTCTAGTTATTCGTGTCGAGCATCAGGACTGCGAAAATTTTGAGTTTCTCAAGCGTTTCTTACCTCCAAACTGCCATATCTCGCGAACGGATTGACCAATCCGCAAAATTTCTGTTGCATCTGAAAGTAGAAACTCGCCCGATTACAACGGTATGCGCACTTTTCCCCTAGGCCGTTCTAGTTATTCGTGTCGAGCATCAGAACTGCGAAAATTTTGAGTTTCTCAACCGTTTCTTATCTCCAAACTGCCATATCTCGCGAACGGATTGATCAATCCGCAAAATTTCTGTTGCATCTGAAAGTAGAAACTCGCCCGATTGCAACGGTATGCGCACTTTTCCCCTAGGCGGTTCTAGTTATTCGTTTCGAGCATCAGAACTGCGAAAATTTTGAGTTTCTCAAGCGTTTCTTACCTCCAAACTGCCATATCTCGCGAACGGATTGACCAATCCGCAAAATTTCTGTTGCATCTGAAAGTAGAAACTCGCCCGATTACAACGGTAGGTGTAGTTTTCCCCTAGGCCGTTCTAGTTATTCGTTTCGAGCATCACAACTGCGAAAATTTTGAGTTTCTCAAGCGTTTCTTACCTCCAAACTGCCATATCTCGCGAACGGATTGCCCAATCCGCCAAATTTCTGTTGCATCTGAAAGTAGAAACTCGCCCGATTACAACGGTATGCGCACTTTTCCCCTAGGCCGTTCTAGTTATTCGTGTCGAGCATCAGAACTGCGAAAATTTTGAGTTTCTAAAGCGTTTCTTACCTCCAAACTGCCATATCTCGCGAACGGATTGACCAATCCGCCAAATTTCTGTTGCATCTGAAAGTAGAAACTCGCCCGATTACAACGGTATGCGCACTTTTCCCCTAGGCCGTTCTAGTTATTCGTGTCGAGCATCAGAACTGCGAAAATTTTGAGTTTCTCAAGCGTTTCTTACCTCCAAACTGCCATATCTCGCGAACGGATTGACCAATCCGCAAAATTTCTGTTGCATCTGAAAGTAGAAACTCGCCCGATTACAACGGTATGCGTACTTTTCCCCTAGGCCGTTCTAGTTACTCGTTTCGAGCATCAGAACTGCGAAAATTTTGAGTTTCTCAAGCGTTTCTTATCTCCAAAGTGCCATATCTCGCGAACGGATTGATCAATCCGCAAAATTTCTGTTGCATCTGAAAGTAGAAACTCGCCCGATTACAACGGTATGCGCACTTTTCCCCTAGGCGGTTCTAGTTATTCGTTTCGAGCATCAGAACTGCGAAAATTTTGAGTTTCTCAAGCGTTTCTTACCTCCAAACTGCCATATCTCGCGAACGGATTGACCAATCCGCAAAATTTCTGTTGCATCTGAAAGTAGAAACTCGCCCGATTACAACGGTATGCGCACTTTTCCCCTACGCCGTTCTAGTTATTCGTGTCGAGCATCAGAACTGCGAAAATTTTGAGTTTCTCAAGCGTTTCTTATCTCCAAACTGCCATATCTCGCGAACGGATAGATCAATCCGCAAAATTTCTGTTGCATCTGAAAGTAGAAACTCGCCCGATTACAACGGTATGCGCACTTTTCCCCTAGGCGGTTCTAGTTATTCGTTTCGAGCATCAGAACTGCGAAAATTTTGAGTTTCTCAAGCGTTTCTTACATCCAAACTGCCATATCTCGGGAACGGATTGACCAATCCGCAAAATGTCTGTTGCATCTGAAAGTAGAAACTCGCCCGATTACAACGGTATGCGCACTTTTCCCCTAGGCGGTTCTAGTTATTCGTTTCGAGCATCAGAAGTGCGAAAATTTTGAGTTTCTCAAGCGTTTCTTACCTCCAAACTGCCATATCTCGGGAACGGATTGACCAATCCGCAAAATTTCTGTTGCATCTGAAAGTAGAAACTCGCCCGATTACAACGGTATGCACACTTTTCCCCTAGGCCGTTCTAGTTATTCGTGTCGAGCATCAGAACTGCGAAAATTTTGAGTTTCTCAAGCGTTTCTTATCTCCAAACTGCCATATCTCGCGAACGGATTGATCAATCCGCAAAATTTCTGTTGCATCTGAAAGTAGAAACTCGCCCGATTACAACGGTATGCGCACTTTTCCCCTAGCTGGTTCTAGTTATTCGTTTCGAGCATCAGAACTGCGAAAATTTTGAGTTTCTCAAGCGTTTCTTACCTCCAAACTTCCATATCTCGCGAACGGATTGACCAATCCGCAAAATTTCTGTTGCTTCTGAAAGTAGAAACTCGCCCGATTACAACGGTATGCGCACTTTTCCCCTAGGCGGTTCTAGTTATTCGTTTCGAGCATCAGAAATGCGAAAATTTTGAGTTTCTCAAGCGTTTCTTACCTCCAAACTGCCATATCTCGGGAACGGATTGACCAATCCGCAAAATTTCTGTTGCATCTGAAAGTAGAAACTCGCCCGATTACAACGGTATGCGCACTTTTCCCCTAGGCCGTTCTTGTTATTCGTTTCGAGCATCAGAACTGCGAAAATTTTGAGTTTCTCCAGCGTTTCTTATCTCCAAACTGCCATATCTCGCGAACGGATTGATCAATCCGCAAAATTTCTGTTGCATCTGAAAGTAGAAACTCGTCCGATTACAACGGTAGGTGTAGTTTTCCCCTAGGCCGTTCTATTTATTCGTGTCGAGCATCAGAACTGCGAAAATTTTGAGTTTCTCAAGCGTTTCTTATCTCCAAACTGCCATATCTCGCGAACGGATTGACCAATCCACAAAATTTCTGTTGCATCTGAAAGTAGAAACTCGCCCGATTACAACGGTAGGTGTAGTTTTTCCCTAGGCCGTTCTAGTTATTCGTGTCGAGCATCAGAACAGCGATAATTTTGAGTTTCTCAAGCGTTTCTTATCTCCAAACTGCCATATCTCGCGAACGGATTGATCAATCCGCAAAATTTCTGTTGCATCTGAAAGTAGAAACTCGCCCGATTACAACGGTTGGTGTAGTTTTCCCCTAGGCCGTTCTAGTTATTCGTTTCGAGCATCAGAACTGCGAAAATTTTGAGTTTCTCAAGCGTTTCTTACCTCCAAACTGCCATATCTCGCGAACGGATTGACCAATCCGCCAAATTTCTGTTGCATCTGAAAGTAGAAACTCGCCCGATTACAACGGTATGCGCACTTTTCCCCTAGGCCGTTCTAGTTATTCGTGTCGAGCATCAGGACTGCGAAAATTTTGAGTTTCCCAAGCGTTTCTTACCTCCAAACTGCCATATCTCGCGAACGGATTGACCAATCCGCAAAATTTCTGTTGCATCTGAAAGTAGAAACTCGCCCGATTACAACGGTATGCGCACTTTTCCCCTAGGCCGTTCTAGTTATTCGTGTCGAGCATCAGAACTGCGAAAATTTTGAGTTTCTCAAGCGTTTCTTATCTCCAAACTGCCATATCTCGCGAACGGATTGATCAATCCGCAAAATTTCTGTTGCATCTGAAAGTAGAAACTCGCCCGATTACAACGGTATGCGCACTTTTCCCCTAGGCGGTTCTAGTTATTCGTTTCGAGCATCAGAACTGCGAAAATTTTGAGTTTCTCAAGCGTTTCTTACCTCCAAACTGCCATTTCTCGCGAACGGATTGATCAATCCGCAAAATTTCTGTTGCATCTGAAAGTAGAAACTCGCCCGATTACAACGGTATGCGCTCTTTTCCCCTAGGCCGTTCTAGTTATTCGTGTCGAGCATAAGAACTGCGAAAATTTTGAGTTTCTCAAGCGTTTCTTATCTCCAAACTGCCATATCTCGCGAACGGATTGATCAATCCGCAAAATTTCTGTTGCATCTGAAAGTAGAAACTCGCCCGATTACAACGGTATGCGCACTTTTCCCCTGGGCCGTTCTTGTTATTCGTTTCGAGCATCAGAACTGCGAAAATTTTGAGTTTCTCCAGCGTTTCTTATCTCCAAACTGCCATATCTCGCGAACGGATTGATCAATCCGCAAAATTTCTGTTGCATCTGAAAGTAGAAACTCGCCCGATTACAACGGTATGCGCACTTTTCCCCTAGGCGGTTCTAGTTATTCGTTTCGAGCATCAGAACTGCGAAAATTTTGAGTTTCTCAAGCGTTTCTTACCTCCAAACTGCCATATCTCGCGAACGGATTGACCAATCCGCAAAATTTCTGTTGCATCTGAAAGTAGAAACTCGCCCGATTACAACGGTGTGCGCACTTTTCCCCTAGGCCGTTCTAGTTATTCGTGTCGAGCATCAGGACTGCGAAAATTTTGAGTTTCTCAAGCGTTTCTTACCTCCAAACTGCCATATCTCGCGAACGGATTGACCAATCCGCAAAATTTCTGTTGCATCTGAAAGTAGAAACTCGCCCGATTACAACGGTATGCGCACTTTTCCCCTAGGCCGTTCTAGTTATTCGTGTCGAGCATCAGAACTGCGAAAATTTTGAGTTTCTCAACCGTTTCTTATCTCCAAACTGCCATATCTCGCGAACGGATTGATCAATCCGCAAAATTTCTGTTGCATCTGAAAGTAGAAACTCGCCCGATTGCAACGGTATGCGCACTTTCCCCTAGGCGGTTCTAGTTATTCGTTTCGAGCATCAGAACTGCGAAAATTTTGAGTTTCTCAAGCGTTTCTTACATCCAAACTGCCATATCTCGCGAACGGATTGACCAATCCGCAAAATTTCTGTTGCATCTGAAAGTAGAAACTCGCCCGATTACAACGGTAGGTGTAGTTTTCCCCTAGGCCGTTCTAGTTATTCGTTTCGAGCATCACAACTGCGAAAATTTGAGTTTCTCAAGCGTTTCTTACCTCCAAACTGCCATATCTCGCGAACGGATTGACCAATCCGCCAAATTTCTGTTGCATCTGAAAGTAGAAACTCGCCCGATTACAACGGTATGCGCACTTTTCCCCTAGGCCGTTCTAGTTATTCGTGTCGAGCATCAGAACTGCGAAAATTTTGAGTTTCTAAAGCGTTTCTTACCTCCAAACTGCCATATCTCGCGAACGGATTGACCAATCCGCCAAATTTCTGTTGCATCTGAAAGTAGAAACTCACCCGATTACAACGGTATGCGCACTTTTCCCCTAGGCCGTTCTAGTTATTCGTGTCGAGCATCAGAACTGCGAAAATTTTGAGTTTCTCAAGCGTTTCTTACCTCCAAACTGCCATATTTCGCGAACGGATTGACCAATCCGCAAAATTTCTGTTGCATCTGAAAGTAGAAACTCGCCCGATTACAACGGTATGCGTACTTTTCCCCTAGGCCGTTCTAGTTACTCGTTTCGAGCATCAGAACTGCGAAAATTTTGAGTTTCTCAAGCGTTTCTTATCTCCAAAGTGCCATATCTCGCGAACGGATTGATCAATCCGCAAAATTTCTGTTGCATCTGAAAGTAGAAACTCGCCCGATTACAACGGTATGCGCACTTTTCCCCTAGGCGGTTCTAGTTATTCGTTTCGAGCATCAGAACTGCGAAAATTTTGAGTTTCTCAAGCGTTTCTTACCTCCAAACTGCCATATCTCGCGAACGGATTGACCAATCCGCAAAATTTCTGTTGCATCTGAAAGTAGAAACTCGCCCGATTACAACGGTATGCGCACTTTTCCCCTAGGCCGTTCTAGTTATTCGTGTCGAGCATCAGAACTGCGAAAATTTTGAGTTTCTCAAGCGTTTCTTATCTCCAAACTGCCATATCTCGCGAACGGATAGATCAATCCGCAAAATTTCTGTTGCATCTGAAAGTAGAAACTCGCCCGATTACAACGGTATGCGCACTTTTCCCCTAGGCGGTTCTAGTTATTCGTTTCGAGCATCAGAACTGCGAAAATTTTGAGTTTCTCAAGCGTTTCTTACATCCAAACTGCCATATCTCGGGAACGGATTGACCAATCCGCAAAATGTCTGTTGCATCTGAAAGTAGAAACTCGCCCGATTACAACGGTATGCGCACTTTTCCCCTAGGCGGATCTAGTTATTCGTTTCGAGCATCAGAAGTGCGAAAATTTTGAGTTTCTCAAGCGTTTCTTACCTCCAAACTGCCATATCTCGGGAACGGATTGACCAATCCGCAAAATTTCTGTTGCATCTGAAAGTAGAAACTCGCCCGATTACAACGGTATGCGCACTTTTCCGCCTAGGCCGTTCTAGTTATTCGTGTCGAGCATCAGAACTGCGAAAATTTTGAGTTTCTCAAGCGTTTCTTATCTCCAAACTGCCATATCTCGCGAACGGATTGATCAATCCGCAAAATTTCTGTTGCATCTGAAAGTAGAAACTCGCCCGATTACAACGGTAGGTGTAGTTTTCCCCTAGGCCGCTCTAGTTATTCGTTTCGAGCATCAGAACTGCGAAAATTTTGAGTTTCTCAAGCGTTTCTTACCTCCAAACTGCCATATCTCGCGAACGGATTGACCAATCCGCCAAATTTCTGTTGCATCTGAAAGTAGAAACTCGCCCGATTACAACGGTATGCGCACTTTTCCCCTAGGCCGTTCTAGTTATTCGTGTCGAGCATCAGAACTGCGAAAATTTTGAGTTTCTCAAGCGTTTCTTACCTCCAAACTGCCATATCTCGCGAACGGATTGACCAATCCGCCAAAATTTCTGTTGCATCTGAAAGTAGAAAACTCGCCCGATTACAACGGTATGCGCACTTTTCCCCTAGGCCGTTCTAGTTATCGTGTCGAGCATCAGAACTGCGAAAATTTTGAGTTTCTCAAGCGTTTCTTACCTCCAAACTGCCATATCTCGCGAACGGATTGACCAATCGCAAAATTTCTGTTGCATCTGAAAGTAGAAACTCGCCCGATTACAACGGTATGCGCACTTTTCCCTAGGCCGTTCTAGTTATTCGTGTCGAGCATCAGAACTGCGAAAATTTTGAGTTTCTCAAGCGTTTCTTACCTCCAAACTGCCATATCTCGCGAACGGATTGACCAATCCGCCAAATTTCTATTGCATCTAAAAGTAGAAACTCGCCCGATTACAACGGTATGGCGCCACTTTTCCCCTAGGCCGTTCTAGTTATTCGTGTCGAGCATCAGAACTGCGAAAATTTTGAGTTTCTCAAGCGTCTCTTACCTCCAAACCGCCATATCTCGCGAACGGATTGACAAATCCGCAAAATTCTCTGTTGCATCTAAAAGTAGAAACTCACCCGATTACAACGGTATGCGTACTTTTTCCCCTAGGCCGTTCTAGTTACTCGTTTCGAGCATCAGAACTGCGAAATTTTGAGTTTCTCAAGCGTTTCTTATCTCCAAAGTGCCATATCTCGCGAACGGATTGATCAATCCGCAAATTTCTGTTGCATCTGAAAGTAGAAACTCGCCCGATTACAACAGTATGTGTAGTTTTTCCCCTAGGCCGTTCCAGTTATTCATTTCGAGCATCAGAACTGCGAAAATTTTGAGTTTCTCAAGCGCTCTTACCTCCAAAACTGCCATATCTCGCGAACGGATTGACCAATCCGCAAAATTTCTGTTGCATCTGAAAGTCAGAAACTCGCCCGATTACAACGGTAGGTGTAGTTTTCCCCTAGGCCGTTCTAGTTATTCGTTTCGAGCATCAGAACTGCGAAAATTTTGAGTTTCTCAAGCGTTTCTCTATCTCCAAAGTGCCATATCTCGCGAACGGATTGATCAATCCGCAAAATTTCTGTTGCATCTGAAAGTAGAAACTCACCCGATTACAACGGTATGCGTACTTTTCCCCTAGGCCGTTCTAGTTACTCGTTTCGAGCATCAGAACTGCGAAAATTTTGAGTTTCTCAAGCGTTTCTTATCTCCAAAGTGCCATATCTCGCGAACGGATTGATCAATCCGCAAAATTTCTGTTGCATCTGAAAGTAGAAACTCGCCCGATTACAACGGTAGGTGTAGTTTTCCCTAGGCCGTTCCAGTTATTCAGTTTCGAGCATCAGAACTGCGAAAATTTTGAGTTTCTCAAGGCGTTTCTTACCTCCAAACTGCCATATCTCGCGAACGGATTGACCAATCCGCAAAATTTCTGTTGCTTCTGAAAGTAGAAACTCGCCCGATTACAACGGTATGCGCACTTTTTCCCCTACGCGGTTCTAGTTATTCGTTTCGAGCATCAGAAGTGCGAAAATTTTGAGTTTCTCAAGCGTTTCTTATCTCCAAAGTGCCATATCTCGCGAACGGATTGATCAATCCGCAAAATTTCTGTTGCATCTGAAGTAGAAACTCGCCCGATTACAACGGTAGGTGTAGTTTTCCCCTAGGCCGTTCAGTTATTCATTTCGAGCATCAGAACTGCGAAAATTTTGAGTTTCTCAAGCGTTTCTTACCTCCAAACTGCCATATCTCGCGAACGGATTGACCAATCCGCAAAATTTCTGTTGCTTCTGAAAGTAGAAACTCGCCCGATTACAACGGTAAGCGCACTTTTCCCCTACGCGGTTCTAGTTATTCGTTTCGAGCATCAGAAAGTGCGAAAATTTGAGTTTCTCCAGCGTTTCTTACCTCCAAACTGCCATATCTCGGGAACGGACTGACCAATCCGCAAAATTCTGTTGCATCTGAAAGTAGAAACTAGCCCGATTACAACGGTATGCGCACTTTTCCCCTAGGTCGTTCTGTTATTCGTTTCGAGCATCAGAACTGCGAAAATTTTGAGTTTCTCAAGCGTTTCTTACTCCAAACTGCCATATCTCGCGAACGGATTGACCAATCCGCAAAATTTCTGTTGCTTCTGAAAGTAGAAACTCGCCCGATTACAACGGTATGCGCACTTTTCCCCTACGCGGTTCTAGTTATTCGTTTCGAGCATCAGAAGTGCGAAAATTTGAGTTTCTCCAGCGTTCTTACCTCCAAACTGCCATATCTCGGGAACGGATTGACCAATCCGCAAAATTTCTGTTGCATCTGAAAGTAGAAACTCCCGATTACAACGGTATGCGCACTTTTCCCCTAGGCCGTTCTTGTTATTCGTTTCGAGCATCAGAACTGCGAAAATTTTGAGTTTCTCAAGCGTTTCTTACCTCCAAACTGCCATATCTCGCGAACGGATTGACCAATCCGCAAAATTTCTGTTGCATCTAAAAGTAGAAACTCACCCGATTACAACGGTATGCGTACTTTTGCCCCTAGGCCGTTCTAGTTACTCCTTTCGAGCATCAGAACTGCGAAAATTTTGAGTTTCTCAACCGTTTCTTATCTCCAAAGTGCCATATCTCGCGAACGGATTGATCAATCCGCAAAATTTCTGTTGCTTCTGAAAGTAGAAACTCGCCCGATTACAACGGTATGCGCACTTTTCCCCTACGCGGTTCTAGTTATTCGTTTCGAGCATCAGAAGTGCGAAAATTTTGAGTTTCTCCAGCGTTTCTTACCTCCAAACTGCCATATCTCGGGAACGGATTGACCAATCCGCAAAATTTCTGTTGCATCTGAAAGTAGAAACTCGCCCGATTACAACGGTATGCGCACTTTTCCCCTACGCGGTTCTAGTTATTCGTTTCGAGCATCAGAAGTGCGAAAATTTTGAGTTTCTCCAGCGTTTCTTACCTCCAAACTGCCATATCTCCCGAACGGATTAACCAATCCGCAAAATTTCTGTTGCATCTGAAAGTAGAAACTCGCCCGATTACAACGGTATGCGCACTTTTCCCCTAGGCCGTTCTAGTTATTCGTGTCGAGCATCAGAACTGCGAAAATTTTGAGTTTCTCAAGCGTTTCTTACCTCCAAACTGCCATATCTCGCGAACGGATTGACCAATCCGCAAAATTTCTGTTGCATCTGAAAGTAGAAACTCGCCCGATTACAACGGTAGGTGTAGTTTTCCCCTAGGCCGTTCTAGTTATTCGTTTCGAGCATCAGAACTGCGAAAATTTTGAGTTTCTCAAGCGTTTCTTATCTCCAAAGTGCCATATCTCGCGAACGGATTGATCAATCCGCAAAATTTCTGTTGCATCTGAAAGTAGAAACTCGCCCGATTACAACGGTAGGTGTAGTTTTCCCCTAGGCCGTTCCAGTTATTCATTTCGAGCATCAGAACTGCGAAAATTTTGAGTTTCTCAAGCGTTTCTTACCTCCAAACTGCCATATCTCGCGAACGGATTGACCAATCCGCAAAATTTCTGTTGCTTCTGAAAGTAGAAACTCGCCCGATTACAACGGTATGCGCACTCTTCCCCTACGCGGTTCTAGTTATTCGTTTCGAGCATCAGAAGTGCGAAAATTTTGAGTTTCTCCAGCGTTTCTTACCTCCAAACTGCCATATCTCGGGAACGGATTGACCAACCCGCAAAATTTCTGTTGCATCTGAAAGTAGAAACTCGCCCGATTACGACGGTATGCGCACTTTTCCCCTAGGCCGTTCTTGTTATTCGTTTCGAGCATCAGAACTGCGAAAATTTTGAGTTTCTCAAGCGTTTCTTACCTCCAAACTGCCATATCTCGCGAGCGGATTGACCAATCCGCAAAATTTCTGTTGCATCTAAAAGTAGAAACTCACCCGTTTACAACGGTATGCGTACTTTTCCCCTAGGCCGTTCTAGTTACTCGTTTCGAGCATCAGAACTGCGAAAATTTTGAGTTTCTCAACCGTTTCTTATCTCCAAAGTGCCATATCTCGCGAACGGATTGATCAATCCGCAAAATTTCTGTTGCATCTGAAAGTAGAAACTCGCCCGATTACAACAGTATGTGTAGTTTTCCCCTACGCCGTTCCAGTTATACATTTCGAGCATCAGAACTGCGAAAATTTTGAGTTTCTCAAGCGTTTCTTACCTCCAAACTGCCATATCTCGCGAACGGATTGACCAATCCGCAAAATTTCTGTTGCTTCTGAAAGTAGAAACTCGCCCGATTACAACGGTATGCGCACTTTTCCCCTAGGCGGTTCTAGTTATTCGTTTCGAGCATCAGAAATGCGAAAATTTTGAGTTTCTCAAGCGTTTCTTACCTCCAAACTGCCATATCTCGGGAACGGATTGACAAATCCGCAAAATTTCTGTTGCATCTGAAAGTAGAAACTCGCCCGATTACAACGGTATGCGCACTTTTCCCCTAGGCCGTTCTTGTTATTCGTTTCGAGCATCAGAACTGCGAAAATTTTTAGTTTCTCAAGCGTTTCTTACCTCCAAACTGCCATATCTCGCGAACGGATTGACCAATCCGCAAAATTTCTGTTGCATCTGAAAGTAGAAACTCGCCCGATTACAACGGGATGCGCACTTTTCCCCTAGGCCGTTCTAGTTATTCGTGTCGAGCATCAGAACTGCGAAAATTTTGAGTTTCTCAAGCGTTTCTTACCTCCAAACTGCCATATCTCGGGAACGGATTGACCAATCCGCAAAATTTCTGTTGCATCTGAAAGTAGAAACTCGCCCGATTACAACGGTATGCGCACTTTTCCCCTAGGCCGTTCTAGTTATTCGTGTCGAGCATTAGAACTGCGAAAATTTTGAGTTTCTCAAGCGTTTCTTACCTCCAAACTGCCATATCTCGCGAACGGATTGACCAATCCGCAAAATTTCTGTTGCATCTAAAAGTATAAACTCACCCGATTACAACGGTATGCGTACTTTTCCCCTAGGCCGTTCTAGTTACTCGTTTCGAGCATCAGAACTGCGAAAATTTTGAGTTTCTCAAGCGTTTCTTATCTCGAAAGTGCCATATCTCGCGAACGGATTGATCAATCCGCAAAATTTCTGTTGCATCTGAAAGTAGAAACTCGCCCGATTACAACGGTAGGTGTAGTTTTCCCCTAGGCCGTTCCAGTTATTCATTTCGAGCATCAGAACTGCGAAAATTTTGAGTTTCTCAAGCGTTTCTTACCTCCAAATTGCCATATCTCGCGAACGGATTGACCAATCCGCAAAATTTCTGTTGCTTCTGAAAGTAGAAACTCGCCCGATTACAACGGTATGCGCACTTTTCCCCTACGCGGTTCTAGTTCTTCGTTTCGAGCATCAGAAGTGCGAAAATTTTGAGTTTCTCCAGCGTTTCTTACCTCCAAACTGCCATATCTCGGGAACGGATTGACCAATCCGCAAAATTTCTGTTGCATCTGAAAGTAGAAACTCGCCCGATTACAACGGTATGCGCACTTTTCCCCTAGGCCGTTCTTGTTATTCGTTTCGAGCATCAGAACTGCGAAAATTTTGAGTTTCTCAAGCGTTTCTTACCACCAAACTGCCATATCGCGCGAACGGATTGACCAATCCGCAAAATTTCTGTGGCATCTAAAAGTAGAAACTCGCCCGATTACAACGGTATGCGTACTTTTCCCCTAGGCCGTTCTAGTTACTCGTTTCGAGCATCAGAACTGCGAAAATTTTGAGTTTCTCAAGCGTTTCTTATCTCGAAAGTGCCATATCTCGCGAACGGATTGATCAATCCGCAAAATTTCTGTTGCATCTGAAAGTAGAAACTCGCCCGATTACAACGGTAGGTGTAGTTTTCCCCTAGGCCGTTCCAGTTATTCATTTCGAGCATCAGAACTGCGAAAATTTTGAGTTTCTCAAGCGTTTCTTACCTCCAAATTGCCATATCTCGCGAACGGATTGACCAATCCGCAAAATTTCTGTTGCTTCTGAAAGTAGAAACTCGCCCGATTACAACGGTATGCGCACTTTTCCCCTACGCGGTTCTAGTTCTTCGTTTCGAGCATCAGAAGTGCGAAAATTTTGAGTTTCTCCAGCGTTTCTTACCTCCAAACTGCCATATCTCGGGAACGGATTGACCAATCCGCAAAATTTCTGTTGCATCTGAAAGTAGAAACTCGCCCGATTACAACGGTATGCGCACTTTTCCCCTAGGCCGTTCTTGTTATTCGTTTCGAGCATCAGAACTGCGAAAATTTTGAGTTTCTCAAGCGTTTCTTACCACCAAACTGCCATATCGCGCGAACGGATTGACCAATCCGCAAAATTTCTGTGGCATCTAAAAGTAGAAACTCACCCGATTACAACGGTATGCGTACTTTTCCCCTAGGCCGTTCTAGTTACTCGTTTCGAGCATCAGAACTGCGAAAATTTTGAGTTTCTCAAGCGTTTCTTATCTCCAAAGTGCCATATCTCGCGAACGGATTGATCAATCCGCAAAATTTCTGTTGCATCTGAAAGTAGAAACTCGCCCGATTACAACAGTATGTGTAGTTTTCCCCTAGGCCGTTCCAGTTATACATTTCGAGCATCAGAACTGCGAAAATTTTGAGTTTCTCAAGCGTTTCTTACCTCCAAACTGCCATACCTCGCGAACGGATTGACCAATCCGCAAAATTTCTGTTGCTTCTGAAAGTAGAAACTCGCCCGATTACAACGGTATGCGCACTTTTCCCCTAGGCGGATCTAGTTATTCGTTTCGAGCATCAGAAATGCGAAAATTTTGAGTTTCTCAAGCGTTTCTTACCTCCAAACTGCCATATCTCGGGAACGGATTGACCAATCCGCAAAATTTCTGTTGCATCTGAAAGTAGAAACTCGCCCGATTACAACGGGATGCGCACTTTTCCCCTAGGCCGTTCTAGTTATTCGTGTCGAGCATCAGAACTGCGAAAATTTTGAGTTTCTCAAGCGTTTCTTACATCCAAACTGCCATATCTCGCGAACGGATTGACCAATCCGCAAAATTTCTGTTGCATCTAAAAGTAGAAACTCGCCCGATTACAACGGTATGCGCACTTTTCCCCTAGGCCGTTCTAGTTATTCTTGTCGAGCATCAGAACTGCGAAAATTTTGAGTTTCTCAAGCGTTTCTTACCTCCAAACTGCCATATCTCCCGAACGGATTGACCAATCCGCAAAATTTCTGTTGCATCTGAAAGTAGAAACTCGCCCGATTACAAAGGTAGGTGTAGTTTTCCCCTAGGCCGTTCTAGTTATTCGTTTCGAGCATCAGAACTGCGAAAATTTTGAGTTTCTCAAGTGTTTCTTACCTCCAAACTGCCATATCTCGCGAACGGATTGACCAATCCGCAAAATTTCTGTTGCATCTGAAAGTAGAAACTCGCCCCATTACAACGGTATGCGCACTTTGCCCCTAGGCCGTTCTAGTTATTCATGTCGAGCATCAGAACTGCGAAAATTTTGAGTTTCTCAAGCGATTCTTACCTCCAAACTGCCATATCTCGCGAACGGATTGACCAATCCGCAAAATTTCTGTTGCATCTGAAAGTAGAAACTCGCCCGATTACAAAGGTATGCGCACTTTTCCCCTAGGCCGTTCTAGTTATTCTTGTCGAGCATCAGAACTGCGAAAATTTTGAGTTTCTCAAGCGTTTCTTACCTCCAAACTGCCATATCTCCCGAACGGATTGACCAATCCGCAAAATTTCTGTTGCATCTGAAAGTAGAAACTCGCCCGATTACAACGGTATGCGCACTTTTCCCCTAGGCCGTTCTAGTTATTCGTGTCGAGCATCAGAACTGCGAAAATTTTGAGTTTCTCAAGCGTTTCTTACCTCCAAACTGCCATATCTCGCGAACGGATTGACCAATCCGCAAAATTTCTGTTGCATCTAAAAGTAGAAACTCACCCGATTAAAACGGTATGCGTACTTTTCCCCTAGGCCGTTCTAGTTACTCGTTTCGAGCATCAGAACTGCGAAAATTTTGAGATTCTCAAGCGTTTCTTATCTCCAAAGTGCCATATCTCGCGAACGGATTGATCAATCCGCAAAATTTCTGTTGCATCTGAAAGTAGAAACTCGCCCGATTACAACGGTAGGTGTAGTTTTCCCCTAGGCCGTTCTTGTTATTCGTTTCGAGCATCAGAACTGCGAAAATTTTGAGTTTCTCAAGCGTTTCTTACCACCAAACTGCCATATCGCGCGAACGGATTGACCAATCCGCAAAATTTCTGTGGCATCTAAAAGTAGAAACTCACCCGATTACAACGGTATGCGTACTTTTCCCCTAGGCCGTTCTAGTTACTCGTTTCGAGCATCAGAACTGCGAAAATTTTGAGTTTCTCAAGCGTTTCTTATCTCCAAAGTGCCATATCTCGCGAACGGATTGATCAATCCGCAAAATTTCTGTTGCATCTGAAAGTAGAAACTCGCCCGATTACAACAGTATGTGCAGTTTTCCCCTAGGCCGTTCCAGTTATACATTTCGAGCATCAGAACTGCGAAAATTTTGAGTTTCTCAAGCGTTTCTTACCTCCAAACTGCCATATCTCGCGAACGGATTGACCAATCCGCAAAATTTCTGTTGCTTCTGAAAGTAGAAACTCGCCCGATTACAACGGTATGCGCACTTTTCCCCTAGGCGGATCTAGTTATTCGTTTCGAGCATCAGAAATGCGAAAATTTTGAGTTTCTCAAGCGTTTCTTACCTCCAAACTGCCATATCTCGGGAACGGATTGACCAATCCGCAAAATTTCTGTTGCATCTGAAAGTAGAAACTCGCCCGATTACAACGGTATGCGCACTTTTCCCCTAGGCCGTTCTAGTTATTCGTGTCGAGCATCAGGACAGCGAAAATTTTGAGTTTCTCAAGCGTTTCTTACCTCCAAACTGCCATATCTCGCGAACGGATTGACCAATCCGCAAAATTTCTGTTGCATCTGAAAGTAGAAACTCGCCCGATTACAACGGTATGCGCACTTTTCCCCTAGGCCGTTCTAGTTATTCGTGTCAAGCATCAGAACTGCGAAAATTTTGAGTTTCTCAAGCGTTTCTTACCTCCAAACTGCCATATCTCGCGAACGGATTGACCAATCCGCAAAATTTCTGTTGCATCTGAAAGTAGAAACTCGCCCGATTACAACGGTATGCGCACTTTTCCCCTAGGCCGTTCTAGTGATTCGTGTCGAGCATCAGAACTGCGAAAATTTTGAGTTTCTCAAGCGTTTCTTACTTCCAAACTGCCATATCTCGGGAACGGATTGACCAATCCGCAAAATTTCTGTTGCATCTGAAAGTAGAAACTCGCCCGATTACGACGGTATGCGCACTTTTCCCCTAGGCCGTTCTTGTTATTCGTTTCGAGCATCAGAACTGCGAAAATTTTGAGTTTCTCAAGCGTTTCTTACCTCCAAACTGCCATATCTCGCGAACGGATTGACTAATCCGCAAAATTTCTGTTGCATCTGAAAGTAGAAACTCGCCCGATTACAACGGTAGGCGCACTTTTCCCCTAGGCCATTCTAGTTATTCGTGTCGAGCATCAGAACTGCGAAAATTTTGAGTTTCTCAAGCGTCTCTTATCTCCAAACTGCCATATCTCGCGAACGGATTGATCAAGCCGCAAAATTTCTGTTGCATCTGAAAGTAGAAACTCGCCCGATTACGACGGTATGCGCACTTTTCCCCTAGGCGGTTCTAGTTATTCGTTTCGAGCATCAGAACTGCGAAAATTTTGAGTTTCTCAAGCGTTTCTTACCTCCAAACTGCCATATCTCGCGAACGGATTGACCAATGCGCAAAATTTCTGTTGCATCTGAAAGTAGAAACTCGCCCTATTACAACGGTATGCGCACTTTTCCCCCAGGCCGTTCTTGTTATTCGTGTCGAGCATCAGAACTGCGAAAATTTTGAGTTTCTCAAGCGTTTCTTACCTCCAAACTGCCATATCTCGCGAACGGATTGACCAATCCGCAAAATTTCTGTTGCATCTAAAAGTAGAAATTCGCCCGATTACAACGGTATGCGCACTTTTCCCCTAGGCCGTTCTAGTTATTCTTGTCGAGCATCAGCACTGCGAAAATTTTGAGTTTCTCAAGCGTTTCTTACCTCCAAACTGCCATATCTCGCGAACGGATTGACCAATCCGCAAAATTTCTGTTGCATCTGAAAGTAGAAACTCGCCCGATTACAACGGTATGCGCACTTTTCCCCTAGGCCGTTCTAGTTATTCGTGTCGAGCATCAGAACTGCGAAAATTTTGAGTTTCTCAAGCGTTTCTTACTTCCAAACTGCCATATCTCGGGAACGGATTGACCAATCCGCAAAATTTCTGTTGCATCTGAAAGTAGAAACTCGCCCGATTACAACGGTATGCGCACTTTTCCCCTAGGCCGTTCTTGTTATTCGTTTCGAGCATCAGAACTGCGAAAATTTTGAGTTTCTCAAGCGTTTCTTAACTCCAAACTGCCACATCTCGCGAACGGATTGACCAATCCGCAAAATTTCTGTTGCATCTGAAAGTAGAAACTCGCCCGATTACAACGGTATGCGCACTTTTCCCCTAGGCGGTTCTAGTTATTCGTTTCGAGCATCAGAAGTGCGAAAATTTTGAGTTTCTCAAGCGTTTCTTACCTCCAAACTGCCATATCTCGGGAACGGATTGACCAATCCGCAAAATTTCTGTTGCATCTGAAAGTGGAAACTCGCCCGATTACAACGGTATGCGCACTTTTCCCCTAGGCCGTTCTAGTTATTCGTGTCGAGCATCAGGACTGCGAAAATTTTGAGTTTCTCAAGCGTTTCTTACCTCCAAACTGCCATATCTCGCGAACGGATTGACCAATCCGCAAAATTTCTGTTGCATCTGAAAGTAGAAACTCGCCCGATTACAACGGTATGCGCACTTTTCCCCTAGGCCGTTCTAGTTATTCGTGTCAAGCATCAGAACTGCGAAAATTTTGAGTTTCTCAAGCCTTTCTTACCTCCAAACTGCCATATCTCGCGAACGGATTGACAAATCCGAAAAATTTCTGTTGCATCTGAAAGTAGAAACTCGCCCGATTACAACGGTATGCGCACTTTTCCCCTAGGCCGTTCTAGTTATTCGTGTCGAGCATCAGAACTGCGAAAATTTTGAGTTTCTCAAGCGTTTCTTACTTCCAAACTGCCATATCTCGGGAACGGATTGACCAATCCGCAAAATTTCTGTTGCATCTGAAAGTAGAAACTCGCCCGATTACGACGGTATGCGCACTTTTCCCCTAGGCCGTTCTTGTTATTCGTTTCGAGCATCAGAACTGCGAAAATTTTGAGTTTCTCAAGCGTTTCTTACCTCCAAACTGCCATATCTCGCGAACGGATTGACCAATCCGCAAAATTTCTGTTGCATCTGAAAGTAGAAACTCGCCCGATTACAACGGTATGCGCACTTTTCCCCTAGGCCATTCTAGTTATTCGTGTCGAGCATCAGAACTGCGAAAATTTTGAGTTTCTCAAGCGTCTCTTATCTCCAAACTGCCATATCTCGCAAACGGATTGATCAAGCCGCAAAATTTCTGTTGCATCTGAAAGTAGAAACTCGCCCGATTACGACGGTATGCGCACTTTTCCCCTAGGCGGTTCTAGTTATTCGTTTCGAGCATCAGAACTGCGAAAATTTTGAGTTTCTCAAGCGTTTCTTACCTCCAAACTGCCATATCTCGCGAACGGATTGACCAATGCGCAAAATTTCTGTTGCATCTGAAAGTAGAAACTCGCCCGATTACAACGGTATGCGCACTTTTCCCCCAGGCCGTTCTAGTTATTCGTGTCGAGCATCAGAACTGCGAAAATTTTGAGTTTCTCAAGCGTTTCTTACCTCCAAAACTGCCATATCTCGCGAACGGATTGACCATCCGCAAAATTTCTGTTGCATCTGAAAGTAGAAACTCGCCCGATTACAACGGTATGCGCACTTTTCCCTAGGCCGTTCTAGTTATTCGTGTCGAGCATCAGAACTGCGAAAATTTTGAGTTTCTCAAGCGTTTCTTACTTCCAAACTGCCATATCTCGGGAACGGATTGACAATCCGCAAAATTTCTGTTGCATCTGAAAGTAGAAACTCGCCCGATTACAACGGTATGCGCACTTTTCCCTAGGCCGTTCTTGTTATTCGTTTCGAGCATCAGAACTGCGAAAATTTTGAGTTTGTCAAGCGTTTCTTAACTCCAAACTGCCACATCTCGCGAACAGATTGACCAATCCGCAAAATTTCTGTTGCATCTGAAAGTAGAAACTCGCCCGATTACAACGGTATGCGCACTTTTCCCCTAGGCGGTTCTAGTTATTCGTTTCGAGCATCAGAAGTGCGAAAATTTTGAGTTTTCTCAAGCGTTTCTTACCTCCAAACTGCCATATCTCGGGAACGGATTGACCAATCCGCAAAATTTCTGTTGCATCTGAAAGTGGAAACTCGCCCGATTACAACGGTATGCGCACTTTTCCCCTAGGCCATTCTAGTTATTCGTTTCGAGGATCAGAAATGCGAAAATTTTGAGGTCCTCAAGCGTTTCTTAAATCCAAACGGCCATATCTCGCGAACGGATTGACAAATCCGCAAAATTTCTGTTGCATCTGAAAGTAGAAACTCGCCCGATTACAACGGTATGCGCACTTTTCCCCTAGGCCGTTCTAGTTATTCGTGTCGAGCATCAGGACTGCGAAAATTTTGAGTTTCTCAAGCGTTTCTTACCTCCAAACTGCCATATCTCGCGAACGGATTGACCAATCCGCAAAATTTCTGTTGCATCTGAAAGTAGAAACTCGCCCGATTACAACGGTATGCGCACTTTTCCCCCAGGCCGTTCTAGTTATTCGTGTCGAGCATCAGAACTGCGAAAATTTTGAGTTTCTCAAGCGTTTCTTACCTCCAAACTGCCATATCTCGCGAACGGATTGACCAATCCGCAAATTTCTGTTGCATCTAAAAGTAGAAACTCGCCCGATTACAACGGTATGCGCACTTTTCCCCTAGCCGTTCTAGTTATTCTTGTCGAGCATCAGAACTGCGAAAATTTTGAGTTTCTCAAGCGTTTCTTACTTCCAAACTGCCATATCTCGGGAACGGATTGACCAATCCGCAAAATTTCTGTTGCATCTGAAAGTAGAAACTCGCCCGATTACGACGGTATGCGCACTTTTCCCCTAGGCCGTTCTTGTTATTCGTTTCGAGCATCAGAACTGCGAAAATTTTGAGTTTCTCAAGCGTTTCTTACCTCCAAACTGCCATATCTCGCGAACGGATTGACTAATCCGCAAAATTTCTGTGCATCTGAAAGTAGAAACTCGCCCGATTACAACGGTATGCGCATCTTTTCCCCTAGGCCATTCTAGTTATTCGTGTCGAGCATCAGAACTGCGAAAATTTTGAGTTTCTCAAGCGTCTCTTATCTCCAAACTGCCATATCTCGCGAACGGATTGATCAAGCCGCAAAATTTCTGTTGCATCTGAAAGTAGAAACTCGCCCGATTACGACGGTATGCGCACTTTTCCCCTAGGCGGTTCTAGTTATTCGTTTCGAGCATCAGAACTGCGAAAATTTTGAGTTTCTCAAGCGTTTCTTACCTCCAAACTGCCATATCTCGCGAACGGATTGACCAATGCGCAAAATTTCTGTTGCATCTGAAAGTAGAAACTCGCCCGATTACAACGGTATGCGCACTTTTCCCCCAGGCCGTTCTAGTTATTCGTGTCGAGCATCAGAACTGCGAAAATTTTGAGTTTCTCAAGCGTTTCTTACCTCCAAACTGCCATATCTCGCGAACGGATTGACCAATCCGCAAAATTTCTGTTGCATCTAAAAGTAGAAACTCGCCCGATTACAACGGTATGCGCACTTTTCCCCTAGGCCGTTCTAGTTATTCTTGTCGAGCATCAGAACTGCGAAAATTTTGAGTTTCTCAAGCGTTTCTTACCTCCAAACTGCCATATCTCGCGAACGGATTGACCAATCCGCAAAATTTCTGTTGCATCTGAAAGTAGAAACTCGCCCGATTACAACGGTATGCGCACTTTTCCCCTAGGCCGTTCTAGTTATTCGTGTCGAGCATCAGAACTGCGAAAATTTTGAGTTTCTCAAGCGTTTCTTACTTCCAAACTGCCATATCTCGGGAACGGATTGACCAATCCGCAAAATTTCTGTTGCATCTGAAAGTAGAAACTCGCCCGATTACGTCGGTATGCGCACTTTTCCCCTAGGCCGTTCTTGTTATTCGTTTCGAGCATCAAAACTGCGAAAATTTTGAGTTTCTCAAGCGTTTCTTACCTCCAAACTGCCATATCTCGCGAACGGATTGACTAATCCGCAAAATTTCTGTTGCATCTGAAAGTAGAAACTCGCCCGATTACAACGGTATGCGCACTTTTCCCCTAGGCCATTCTAGTTATTCGTGTCGAGCATCAGAACTGCGAAAATTTTGAGTTTCTCAAGCGTCTCTTATCTCCAAACTGCCATATCTCGCGAACGGATTGATCAAGCCGCAAAATTTCTGTTGCATCTGAAAGTAGAAACTCGCCCGATTACGACGGTATGCGCACTTTTCCCCTAGGCGGTTCTAGTTATTCGTTTCGAGCATCAGAACTGCGAAAATTTTGAGTTTCTCAAGCGTTTCTTACCTCCAAACTGCCATATCTCGCGAACGGATTGACCAATGCGCAAAATTTCTGTTGCATCTGAAAGTAGAAACTCGCCCGATTACAACGGTATTGCGCACTTTTCCCCCAGGCCGTTCTAGTTATTCGTGTCGAGCATCAGAACTGCGAAAATTTTGAGTTTCTCAAGCGTTTCTTACCTCCAAACTGCCATATCTCGCGAAACGATTGACCAATCCGCAAAATTTCTATTGCATCTAAAAGTAGAAACTCGCCCGATTACAACGGTATGCGCACTTTTCCCCTAGGCCGTTCTAGTTATTCTTGTCGAGCATCAGAACTGCGAAAATTTTGAGTTTCTCAAGCGTTTCTTACCTCCAAACTGCCATATCTCGCGAACGGATTGACCAATCCGCAAAATTTCTGTTGCATCTGAAAGTAGAAACTCGCCCGATTACAACGGTATGCGCACTTTTCCCCTAGGCCGTTCTAGTTATTCGTGTCGAGCATCAGAACTGCGAAAATTTTGAGTTTCTCAAGCGTTTCTTACTTCCAAACTGCCATATCTCGGGAACGGATTGACCAATCCGCAAAATTTCTGTTGCATCTGAAAGTAGAAACTCGCCCGATTACAACGGTATGCGCACTTTTCCCCTAGGCCGTTCTTGTTATTCGTTTCGAGCATCAGAACTGCGAAAATTTTGAGTTTCTCAAGCGTTTCTTAACTCCAAACTGCCACATCTCGCGAACGGATTGACCAATCCGCAAAATTTCTGTTGCATCTGAAAGTAGAAACTCGCCCGATTACAACGGTATGCGCACTTTTCCCCTAGGCGGTTCTAGTTATTCGTTTCGAGCATCAGAAGTGCGAAAATTTTGAGTTTCTCAAGCGTTTCTTACCTCCAAACTGCCATATCTCGGGAACGGATTGACCAATCCGCAAAATTTCTGTTGCATCTGAAAGTGGAAACTCGCCCGATTACAACGGTATGCGCACTTTTCCCCTAGGCCGTTCTAGTTATTCGTGTCGAGCATCAGGACTGCGAAAATTTTGAGTTTCTCAAGCGTTTCTTACCTCCAAACTGCCATATCTCGCGAACGGATTGACCAATCCGCAAAATTTCTGTTGCATCTGAAAGTAGAAACTCGCCCGATTACAACGGTACGCGCACTTTTCCCCTAGGCCGTTCTAGTTATTCGTGTCAAGCATCAGAACTGCGAAAATTTTGAGTTTCTCAAGCGTTTCTTACCTCCAAACTGCCATATCTCGCGAACGGATTGACCAATCCGCAAAATTTCTGTTGTATCTGAAAGTAGAAACTCGCCCGATTACAACGGTATGCGCACTTTTCCCCTAGGCCGTTCTAGTTATTCGTGTCGAGCATCAGAACTGCGAAAATTTTGAGTTTCTCAAGCGTTTCTTACTTCCAAACTGCCATATCTCGGGAACGGATTGACCAATCCGCAAAATTTCTGTTGCATCTGAAAGTAGAAACTCGCCCGATTACGACGGTATGCGCACTTTTCCCCTAGGCCGTTCTTGTTATTCGTTTCGAGCATCAGAACTGCGAAAATTTTGAGTTTCTCAAGCGTTTCTTACCTCCAAACTGCCATATCTCGCGAACGGATTGACCAATCCGCAAAATTTCTGTTGCATCTGAAAGTAGAAACTCGCCCGATTACAACGGTATGCGCACTTTTCCCCAAGGCCATTCTAGTTATTCGTGTCGAGCATCAGAACTGCGAAAATTTTGAGTTTCTCAAGCGTCTCTTATCTCCAAACTGCCATATCTCGCGAACGGATTGATCAAGCCGCAAAATTTCTGTTGCATCTGAAAGTAGAAACTCGCCCGATTACGACGGTATGCGCACTTTTCCCCTAGGCGGTTCTAGTTATTCGTTTCGAGCATCAGAACTGCGAAAATTTTGAGTTTCTCAAGCGTTTCTTACCTCCAAACTGCCATATCTCGCGAACGGATTGACCAATGCGCAAAATTTCTGTTGCATCTGAAAGTAGAAACTCGCCCGATTACAACGGTATGCGCACTTTTCCCCCAGGCCGTTCTAGTTATTCGTGTCGAGCATCAGAACTGCGAAAATTTTGAGTTTCTCAAGCGTTTCTTACCTCCAAACTGCCATATCTCGCGAACGGATTGACCAATCCGCAAAATTTCTGTTGCATCTAAAAGTAGAAACTCGCCCGATTACAACGGTATGCGCACTTTTCCCCTAGGCCGTTCTAGTTATTCTTGTCGAGCATCAGAACTGCGAAAATTTTGAGTTTCTCAAGCGTTTCTTACCTCCAAACTGCCATATCTCGCGAACGGATTGACCAATCCGCAAAATTTCTGTTGCATCTGAAAGTAGAACTCGCCCGATTACAACGGTATGCGCACTTTTCCCCTAGGCCGTTCTAGTTATTCGTTTCGAGCATCAGAACTGCGAAAATTTTGAGTTTCTCAAGCGTTTCTTACCTCCAAACTTCCATATCTCGCGAACGGATTGACCAATCCGCAAAATTTCTGTTGCATCTGAAAGTAGAAACTCGCCCGATTACAACGGTATGCGCACTTTTCCCCTAGGCCGTTCTTGTTATTCGTTTCGAGCATCAGAACTGCGAAAATTTTGAGTTTGTCAAGCGTTTCTTAACTCCAAACTGCCACATCTCGCGAACGGATTGACCAATCCGCAAAATTTCTGTTGCATCTGAAAGTAGAAACTCGCCCGATTACAACGGTATGCGCACTTTTCCCCTAGGCGGTTCTAGTTATTCGTTTCGAGCATCAGAATTGCGAAAATTTTGAGTTTCTCAAGCGTTTCTTACCTCCAAACTGCCATATCTCGGGAACGGATTGACCAATCCGCAAAATTTCTGTTGCATCTGAAAGTGGAAACTCGCCCGATTACAACGGTATGCGCACTTTTCCCCTAGGCCATTCTAGTTATTCGTTTCGAGCATCAGAAATGCGAAAATTTTGAGGTCCTCAAGCGTTTCTTAATCCAAACGGCCATATCTCGCGAACGGATTGACCAATCCGCAAAATTTCTGTTGCATCTGAAAGTAGAAACTCGCCCGATTACAACGGTATGCGCACTTTTCCCCTAGGCCGTTCTAGTTATTCGTGTCGAGCATCAGGACTGCGAAAATTTTGAGTTTCTCAAGCGTTTCTTACCTCCAAACTGCCATATCTCGCGAACGGATTGACCAATCCGCAAAATTTCTGTTGCATCTGAAAGTAGAAACTCGCCCGATTACAACGGTATGCGCACTTTTCCCCTAGGCCGTTCTAGTTATTCGTGTCAAGCATCAGAACTGCGAAAATTTTGAGTTTCTCAAGCGTTTCTTACCTCCAAACTGCCATATCTCGCGAACGGATTGACCAATCCGCAAAATTTCTGTTGCATCTGAAAGTAGAAACTCGCCCGATTACAACGGTATGCGCACTTTTCCCCTAGGCCGTTCTAGTTCTTCGTGTCGAGCATCAGAACTGCGAAAATTTTGAGTTTCTCAAGCGTTTCTTACTTCCAAACTGCCATATCTCGGGAACGGATTGACCAATCCGCAAAATTTCTGTTGCATCTGAAAGTAGAAACTCGCCCGATTACAACGGTATGCGCACTTTTCCCCTAGCCGTTCTGGTTATTCGTTTCGAGCATCAGAACTGCGAAAATTTTGGGTTTCTCAAGCGTTTCTTACCTCCAAACTGCCATATCTCGCGAACGGATTGACCAATGCGCAAAATTTCTGTTGCATCTGAAAGTAGAAACTCGCCCGATTACAACGGTATGCGCACTTTTCCCCCAGGCCGTTCTAGTTATTCGTGTCGAGCATCAGAACTGCGAAAATTTTGAGTTTCTCAAGCGTTTCTTACCTCCAAACTGCCATATCTCGCGAACGGATTGACCAATCCGCAAAATTTCTGTTGCATCTAAAAGTAGAAACTCGCCCGATTACAACGGTATGCGCACTTTTCCCCTAGGCCGTTCTAGTTATTCTTGTCGAGCATCAGAACTGCGAAAATTTTGAGTTTCTCAAGCGTTTCTTACCTCCAAACTGCCATATCTCGCGAACGGATTGACCAATCCGCAAAATTTCTGTTGCATCTGAAAGTAGAAACTCGCCCGATTACAACGGTATGCGCACTTTTCCCCTAGACCGTTCTAGTTATTCGTTTCGAGCATCAGAACTGCGAAAATTTTGAGTTTCTCAAGCGTTTCTTACCTCCAAACTGCCATATCTCGCGAACGGATTGACCAATCCGCAAAATTTCTGTTGCATCTGAAAGTAGAAACTCGCCCGATTACAACGGTATGCGCACTTTTCCCCTAGGCCGTTCTTGTTATTCGTTTCGAGCATCAGAACTGCGAAAATTTTGAGTTTGTCAAGCGTTTCTTAACTCCAAACTGCCACATCTCGCGAACGGATTGACCAATCCGCAAAATTTCTGTTGCATCTGAAAGTAGAAACTCGCCCGATTACAACGGTATGCGCACTTTTCCCCTAGGCGGTTCTAGTTATTCGTTTCGAGCATCAGAATTGCGAAAATTTTGAGTTTCCTCAAGCGTTTCTTACCTCCCAAACTGCCATATCTCGGGAACGGATTGACCAATCCGCAAAATTTCTGTTGCATCTGAAAGTGGAAACTCGCCCGACTACAACGGTATGCGCACTTTTCCCCTAGGCCATTCTAGTTATTCGTTTCGAGCATCAGAAATGCGAAAATTTTGAGGTCCTCAAGCGTTTCTTAATCCAAACGGCCATATCTCGCGAACGGATTGACCAATCCGCAAAATTTCTGTTGCATCTGAAAGTAGAAACTCGCCCGATTACAACGGTTATGCGCACTTTTCCCCTAGGGCCGTTCTAGTTATTCGTGTCGAGCATCAGGACTTGCGAAAATTTTGAGTTTCTCAAGCGTTTCTTACCTCCAAAACTGCCATATCTCGCGAACGGATTGACCAATCCGCAAAATTTCTGTTGCATCTGAAAGTAGAAACTCGCCCGATTAGCAACGGTATGCGCACTTTTCCCCTAGGCCGTTCTAGTTATTCGTGTCAAGCATCAGAACTGCGAAAATTTGAGTTTCTCAAGCGTTTCTTACCTCCAAACTGCCATATCTCGCGAACGGATTGACCAATCCGCAAAATTTCTGTTGCATCTGAAAGTAGAAACTCGCCCGATTACGACGGTATGCGCACTTTTCCCCTAGGCCGTTCTTGTTATTCGTTTCGAGCATCAGAACTGCGAAAATTTTGAGTTTCTCAAGCGTTTCTTACCTCCAAACTGCCATATCTTCGCGAACGGATTGACTAATCCCGCAAAATTTCTGTTGCATCTGAAAGTAGAAACTCGCCCGATTACAACGGTATGCGCACTTTTCCCCTAGGCCATTCTAGTTATTCGTGTCGAGCATCAGAACTGGCGAAAATTTTGAGTTTCTCAAGCGTCTCTTATCTCCAAACTGCCATATCTCGCGAACGGATTGATCAAGCCGCAAATTTCTGTTGCATCTGAAAGTAGAAACTCGCCCGATTACGACGGTATGCGCACTTTTCCCCTAGGCGGTTCTAGTTATTCGTTTCGAGCATCAGAACTGCGAAAATTTTGAGTTTCTCAAGCGTTTCTTACCTCCAAACTGCCATATCTCGCGAACGGATTGACCAATGCGCAAAATTTCTGTTGCATCTGAAAGTAGAAACTCGCCCGATTACAACGGTATGCGCACTTTTCCCCCAGGCCGTTCTAGTTATTCGTGTCGAGCATCAGAACTGCGAAAATTTTGAGTTTCTCAAGCGTTTCTTACCTCCAAACTGCCATATCTCGCGAACGGATTGACCAATCCGCAAAATTTTTGTTGCATCTAAAAGTAGAAACTCGCCCGATTACACGGTATGCGCACTTTTCCCCCTAGGCCGTTCTAGTTATTCTTGTCGAGCATCAGAACTGCGAAAATTTTGAGTTTCTCAAGCGTTTCTTACCTCCAAACTGCCATATCTCGCGAACGGATTGACCAATCCGCACAAATTTCTGTGCATCTGAAAGTAGAAACTCGCCCGATTACAACGGTATGCGCACTTTTCCCTAGGCCGTTCTAGTTATTCGTGTCGAGCATCAGAACTGCGAAAATTTTGAGTTTCTCAAGCGTTTCTTACTTCCAAACTGCCATATCTCGGGAACGGATTGACCAATCCGCAAAATTTCTGTTGCATCTGAAAGTAGAAACTCGCCCGATTACAACGGTATGCGCACTTTTCCCCTAGGCCGTTCTTGTTATTCGTTTCGAGCATCAGAACTGCGAAAATTTTGAGTTTCTCAAGCGTTTCTTTAACTCCAAACTGCCACATCTCGCGAACGGATTGACCAATCCGCAAAATTTCTGTTGCATCTGAAAGTAGAAACTCGCCCGATTACAACGGTATGCGCACTTTTCCCCTAGGCGGTTCTAGTTATTCGTTTCGAG